>NC_090030.1:36627421-36649921 GCF_037176765.1 Anolis sagrei | reverse complement strand
GTTACTTGAAACTGTTTATATTGTTTTGACAGATGCGAACGTTCTGCAAATCTTTGTTCTTGCAAATATGTACACGTGGGATCGGCGCCGCATTTGCCAACACAAGGCTGTTTGCAGGACTACTCCAGGCCAATGCGGATTAGCATTTCATCCTCTTCCACAACGCCCCCGAGGAGTCGCTTTGGGGCACAGGGTGCATCTACACTGGGGAATTAATTCAGTTTATTTATTATTCACACTTCTATGCGGCCACTCCCCTGGGGCTCGGAGCGGCTGACAAGAACAGGCTAAAATTGAACACAATTTAAAAACAATTTAAAACAATTTAAAAACAACAATATCAAAGATCAAAGGCCTGTCGAAACAGATATGTCTTGCATGCCCTGCGGAAAGCTGATAGGTGGTAGAGTATTCCAGAGCGATGGTGCCACTGCTGTAAAGGCTCTGCGTGTGGTTGCTGTTAGATGCAAGGTCTTCACACTGGGGATTTCCAACAAATCTTGGTGTGCTGGTACGGCTGTACCAGGAGCTCCAGCTTTATTTTCTTTCTGATGATGTCCAACTCTTTCTTTTCAGATGATGTCCAACTCTGTCACTCCTTCCCACCTGCTACTAAGGAGGCTGTCGAGGTCCTGAACCGGTGCCTGGCTGCTGTAATGGTCTGGATGAGGGCGAACAAACTGAAATTGAATCCAGACAAGACAGGCACTCCTGGTCAGTCGCAAGGCCGAACGGGGTATAGGGTTACAGCCTGTGCTGGATGGGGTCGCACTCCCCTTGAAGGCGCAGGTTCGCAGCTTGGGTGTGACCCTGGACTCATCGCTGAGCCTGGATCCCCAGGTTTCAGCGGTGACCAGGGGAGCATTTGCACAGCTCAGGCTCGTGCGCCAGCTGCGCCCGTACCTCGGGAAGTCTGACTTGGCTACGGTGGTACACGCTCTGGTCACATCCCGCCTTGACTACTGCAACGCTCTCTACGTGGGGCTGCCCTTAAAGACGGCCCGGAAGCTTCAGCTGGTTCAGCGCGCGGCAGCCATGTTGCTAACAGGAACGGGACGCAGGGAGCATACAACGCCCTTGCTGTTCCAGCTCCACTGGCTGCCGATCTGCTACCGGGCCCAATTCAAGGTGCTGGTGCTATCCTACAAAGCCCTAAACGGTTCCGGCCCAAAATACCTTTCGGACCGCATCTCGGCCTATGAGCCCACGAGGACCTTGAGATCGTCTGGGGAGGCCCTTCTCTCGATCCCGCCTGCCTCACAGGCACGCCTGGCGGGGACGAGGGATAGGGCCTTCTCAGTGGTGGCCCCCCGGCTGTGGAACACCCTCCCTGTTGACATCAGGCAGGCGCCCTCCCTTATGTCCTTCCGGAAGAGCCTGAAGACATGGCTATTCGAGAAGGCATTCAACTAAAGGCTACAGTAACTGGAAATGACAACTGGAACGGAATATTGACTATGAGATTGGTTATGAGTCTATTATAAGACGAAGCGGATTACTTTAGTGTAATTTAAATGATAATGTATTAGTGATATGTTGTATTGTCGTTGTAGCTGATTGTATAATATGCTTTTTATATGTTGTACACCGCCGCGAGTCGCCCTAGGGCTGAGAGCGGCGGTTAACAAATGCACCAAATAAATAAATAAATAAATTATCTGTTTGCAGCCATAGGGCAGGCCTCCTGTCCATCATAATTAAGCTTTGGTTCCGCCCCTTGTTCAGGGCTCTAGGAGGGAAAGGAGCCATTTTTTGGGCAGTCTCACACAAGGTAGCTAAGCTATAGGACATAGACCAGCTCGTCCCGTAGAAAAGCTTCCTTTCTCAAGAACATCCGGGGAAACAGAAACAGAAATTCCAGGGGAGAAGTCCCAAAAGCTCTGGCTGGGAGCTCACAGCATCAGAGGGAAAACAGCCCTGAAGTTTTCTAAGAATTCTTGAAGGGAGAACAGCATTACAGATCCACGGAACTCCAGCTGAAATATCTACAAACCTTGGATGGTAAGTCTACTCAATGCCCAGATGCATTTGGAATCGGTAGTAGGACCCACTCAATGAGGCCTAGATACAGCCTGTGTTGGATGGGGTCACACTCCCCCTGAAGATGCAGGTTTGCAGATTTGGTGTGATCCTGGATTCATCGCTGAGCCTGGAAACCCATGTCTCGGCAGTGTCCAGGGGAGCATTGGCACAGTTAAAACTTGCCCGTACCTTGGGAAGTCTGACTTGGCCACAGTAGTCCACATTCTAGTTACATCCCGTATAGACTACTGCAACGCTCTATACGTGGTGTTGCCTTTGAAGACAGTCCGGAAGCTTCAACTAGTCCAACGAACGGCAGCCAGGAAGCTAACAGTGAGCATCCAACCCCCTTCTTGCGCCATCTCCACTGGCTGCCAGTTTGCTACTGGGCCCAATTCAAAGTGCTGGCTTTGGCCTATAAAGCCCTAAACTAGTGTTTCTCAACCTGGGGGTCGGGACCCCTGGGGGGCTCATGAGGGGGTGTCAGAGGGGTCACCAAAGACCATCAGAAAACACAGTATATTCTGTTGGTCATGGGGATTCTGTGTGGGAAGTTCGAGCCAATTCTATTGTTGGTTGAGTACAGAATGCTCTTTGATTGTAGGTGAACTATAAATCCCAACAACTACAACTCTCAAATGTCAAGGTCTACACTCCACCGGTGTTCACATTTGGGCATACTGAGTATTCGTGTCAAGTTTGGTCCAGATCCATCATTGCATGAATCCACAGCATTCCTCTGGATATAGGTGAACTACAACTCCCAAACTCAAGGTCAATGCCCACAAAACCCTTCCAGTTCTTTGTGCCAAGTTTGGTTCAATTCCATCATTGGTGGAGTTTAGAATGCTCTTTGATGTTAGGTGAACTATACATCCCAATAACTACAACTTGCATATGTGAAGGTCTATTTTCCCCCAAGAGCACCTCCAGAGCGCCCCTGGGCAAAATCAACTATACTGCAAATGCTTATTTTGCATAAGATTTGAGCCGCCCCTGGGCCCAACTTACCTGTGATGCGGAGCATCTTTCCCCCCCCTCCCAAGTATTTGTAGTTCGCCAAGGTCCGGACAATGGATTCTGCTGCTTCCTGACCCAGCGCACATAACTGGGTTCCTGTCTCCTCTTTGTGAACTCTCTGACTTATGCACTGGACTATGGACTCTGCTACTACCCAACCCAGCGCCCACCACTGGACTTCTGGCTTCCTTTATTGACTCTCTGAACTTTTTTTGGCCGCGAACTTCCTTCTGGTGCTTGCCTTGAAATGCAAGCAGCCTCCGTTTCCACGCACCTTTGCCAAAGGACTATGAGATCTCCAGTCTGCGTTATAATAAAGATCCAATATTGTAATAAACTTTTGCTGGGGACGGGGGGTGGGATTGCCTCATGAAATGTAAGATATATGAAATCTCTGTAATGGAATATTGTATGAAATGTACTCTGGTCCCCCTCCCTGCTTCCCCTCTTTGACCCATGCCCCAAAAGGAATGTGACCTGAGGATTACTGCCAACAGAGAGGAAATCCTTTGTCCTCCAAAAAACCAGTCCATATCTACATTTGCATGGGCCCGTGATTGATTCTGTCTCGAGGCTTATTTTCAGAGCAGACAATAAGATAAGAGATGGGTCAACAGAAACTCAGGAAAAAGGACTGATTATATCAATTTCTAAGGTATTTGTTGATCCCTCTTGTTTACAGGGCCCCGCCCTTGTCTGCAAGACTCCGAGGTCCAAATACCATCAATAGCTCTTTCTTTTCACCTTTTCAAACTCCCTCCCAAATCCGATCATGGGCCAGGAAACCCATTGTTCCCCTTGCCTGCCACTCAGCTGATAAGAACAAAGGCTCCATGCCCCCTGGGGCATCCCATTTCCCCCTGAACTGTCAAACTTCGTCCCGCCTCCTGCCTGCTGATTGGACCATCTTCGGAGGCGCTAGAAAGACGCCGATTGGCCCCCTGGAGGCGGCAACGCTCGCTGATTGGTTAAGGGGCGGGACGTGCAGCCCAGCCTCCTCCCAGCTGTTCCGGGGCCAGCCAATCAGGGTGAAGCCGGCTGACGGAGGGCGGGCGGGATTTTCAAACTGTTTTTCCTTTGTTCTGACTGTATAAAAATGCCAGAAAATCTTTGTGCTGTATGCTTGTATGTGAACTATCACTGCAATCGCATCCTTTTCAGCTGAATCGCAGAAATAAACGCTTCGGTCACTGGATACCTCTTCAGCCTCTGGTGAGATTAATTTTTAATATTTTTGCGCTTTGGTTTGGCTTTCGCTGGTCGCTCACCGAGGTCAAAGACCCCTTTAGCGGTCTTCAGGGATCTCCCCCGCTGGGAGAGCCCCACAAAAGAGCTCGATAACACCTGTCCGAACGTGTCTCCCCTTACGAACCACTGAGGACTTTAAGATAATCTGGGGAGGCCCTGCTCTCGGACCCGCCTTCGTCACAAGCATGTCTGGCGGGGACGAGAGACAGGGCATTTTCAGTGGTGGCCCCTCGACAATGGAACACCCTCCCTAGGGAGATCAGATCTGCTCCCTCCCTCTTGATGTTTCGGAGGCATGTTACAACGTGGCTATTATAGCAAGCGTTTACAAATACAGAGTAGCTAATATAGGAAATCGAATGACCTGACAATGGAATTGGACAATGCTTGAGAAGAAGGAGACACTGATGGTGTTGCTTTTATTGCTTTTGTGATGTTCTTATACTGTTTAATGTTTTATGTATACTGATTTGTTGGAAATTGCCTTCAGTCACCAATTGGCTGAGAAAGGCGATATACAAATATAGTAAATAAATAAATAAGAAATAAATGTATTATCTTGTGCAAAATGGATTAGGAATTTGGTCCCGGAGAATAACGTTTCCGGTAATACTTAATTTACTTCTGTTCATTGGCAGTAATAAAAAAAAATGTGGAGGGGAAATGCAGAAACATGATTATTTCTTGCTTGAAGTGCAATTTCATGCAGCGAGTGGGGTGGGGGAGAACATGCAAATGTGCTGCAAAGTGCGACAGGAATGTCGTCCTCAAAGGAGCGGCGGCAACGGCGGCAGTGGCGGCCTGAAATGTATTCTGACGAGAAGGAGCTGCGGGTGGGAAGCATTTATCTTCATAAAGTCATTAAATTTACTGAGCAGCATTGCAGCCCCACTGCAGTCTCTTCACTCCATTAAAGGCACAGCGGTGGAACCATCTCCGCTGGAGGGAAAGGCAGCCCTTGCCCACCAAGTTTCCTTCCTTCTTTCTTTCTTTCTTTCTTTCTTTCTTTCTTTTTTTGAAGAATATGATCATAATGGGGGGCTTTTGGAATGGCGAGAAGTCATGTACCCCTGGAAACCAGCAAGGCGAGTGGGCCGCTGAGGAGGAAGAGGAGGAGGAGGAGGAGGAGCAGGCTTGGTCCTGAATTCCGTCTCATTCCTTGCAACAGATGAGACCATTTGGCTCCTGTTCTAGTGATTGCTTCCAAAAATATCTTTCTTTTATGCATCTTGCCCCCTTCCCCGTTCACGCAAGGTGACACACAGAGATACAAACTAAAGCCCTAAACAGTTCTGGCCCAGCTTATCTGTCCAAACATATCTCTCCTTATGGACCGTCTAGGACTTCAAGATCATCTAAGGAGGCCCTACTCTCAATCCCACCTGCATCATAGAATCCTAGAATCCTAGAAGAGTTGGAAGAGACCTCCTGGGCCATCTAGTCCAACCCCATTCTGCCAAGAAGCAGGAATGTTGCATTCAAAGCACCCCTGACAGATAGCCATCCAGCCTCTGTTTCAAAGCTTCCAAAGAAGGAGCCTCCACCACACTTTCTCCGGGGCAGAGAGTTCCACTGCTGAACGGCTCTCACAGTCAGGAAGTTCTTCATCATGTTCAGATGGAATCTCCTCTATTGAGGAATCCTAGAATCAAAGAGTTGGAAGAGACCTCCTGGGCCATCCAGTCCAACCCCATTCTGCCAAGAAGCAGGAATATTGCATTCAAATCACCCCCAATAGATGGCCATCCAACCTCCAAAGAAGGAGCCTCCACCACACTCCAGGGCAGAGAGTTCCATTGCTGAACAGCTCTCACAGTAATAGAATCCTAGAGTTGGAAGAGACCTCCTGGGCCATCCAGTCCAACCCCATTCTGCCAAGAAGCAGGAATATTGCATTCAAATCACCCCCAATAGATGGCCATCCAACCTCCAAAGAAGGAGCCTCCACCACACTCCCTCCGGGGCAGAGAGTTCCACTGCTGAACGGCTCTCACAGTCAGGAAGTTCTTCCTAATGTTCAGGTGGAATCTCCTCTCTTGTAGTTTGAAGCCATTGTTCCATTGCGTCCTAGTCTCCAGGGAAGCAGAAAGGAAGCTTGCTCCCTCCTCCTCCCTGTGGCTTCCTCTCATATATTTATACATGGCTCTCATATCTCCTCTCAGCCTTCTCTTCTTCAGGCTAAACATGCCCAGCTCCTTAAGCCGCTCCTCATAGGGCTCCTGCTTGCAGGGATTACGTGACCCTCTGTTGGAGATCATAAACAGCTCCCTTGAGCAAGGAGTTTTTCCAGAGGGTTCAAAAGAGGCGGTGGTCTCTCTCTCCCCTGCTGAAGAAACCAGATTGTTTGGTTCCCTCCGGTTACCGCCCAGTTTCGAACCTCTCGTTCCTGGGCAAGGGGATGGAGAGGGCAGCAGCGGAGCAGTTACAGCAATTCCTAGACAACACAGCCGGGCGAGATCCCTTCCAGTCCGGCTTCCGTGTGGGGCATGGGACAGAGACTGTGCTGGTCTCCATCACGGATCACCTTCGATGCCAGCTTGACCAGGGCGGGTCAGCGCTGCTTGTGTTATTGGATCTCACAGCAGCATTGGACACAGTTGACCACAGTCTTTGGACCCACCGCCTTGCTGTTGTTGGAGTCAGGGGGAGAGCTTTGAATTGGCTCCCCTCCTTCCTTCACAACTGTGGACAGCGAGTGGAGAGGTCCCCCTTCTCTCTCTCTCTTGTGGGGTTCCTCCTCAGGGGGCCATTCTCCTCTCTGTTGTTTAACATCTCTATGTGACCACTTGCTCAGCTGGTCCGAGGTTTTGGGCTGGAGTGTTAACAGTACGTGGATGACACTCAGCTGGTGCTGAAGATGGAAGGCCGACTGGACTCTGTACCTAATTGTTTCCATCAGTGCCTCATTGAGGCCGTGACTGGATGGCTGCGTGCCAGCAGGTTGAGGGTGAATCCAGCAAAGACGGAGATCCTCTGGCTGGGTCGACCGGGCAGTGGGGGCATCCAGCTGCCCACCCTGGATGGCGAGGAGGCGCTACGCCCGTCCTTGTTGGTCAAGAGCCTGGGAGTCCTTTTGGACCCTCTTTCTGCTGACGATGGAGGCCCAGGTCTTTCTCCGCCGTGAGCAGAACCGCCTTCTTTCTTCCACCTGCGGCAGGCTAGACGGCTGGCCCCCTCCCTGTCCAGGGACGACCTCGCTACGGTGATCCAGGCCACGGTCATCTCAAGACTGGACTACTGTAACGCCCTCTACATTGGCCTTCCTTTGCTGGTGATCCGGAAGCTCAAGTTGGTACAAAATGCAGATGCTTGGCTTCTTGCAGGAATTCCGATGAGATGCCACATCACACCAATCTGACTACAGCTGCATTGATTACCCATTGAGCACGGGATCACTTTCAAAGGGATGGGACTCACCTTGAAGGCCTTGCATGGTCTGGGGCCGATGGACCTGAGGGACCGCCTCACCCCCTCCCAACCCAGCCTGTGTTCCACTGTTGAACAGCTCTCACAGTCAGGAAGTTCTTCCTCATGTTCAGATGGAATCTCCTTTCTTGTAGTTTGAAGTCCTAGTCTACATGGAAGCAGTAAACAAGCTTGCTCCCTCCTCCTCCCTGTGGCTTCCTCTCACATATTTATGCGTAGCCCTCATCATATCTCCTCTCATCCTTCTCTTCTTCAGGCTAAACATGCCCAGCTCCTTAAGCCGCTCCTCATAGGACTTGTTCTCCAGACCCTTGATCATTTGAGTCGCCGTCCTCTGGACACATTCCAGCTTAGAGTCAACCTCTCTCTTGAATTGGCTCTCTTGACCTCACACCACTTAAGCTCAGTTCTACATGCAATCGGCTGCTCGGAAATACCAACATGCTATATTATTGTTGACTTCCTTTATGCAGACATATAATAATAATAATAATAATAATAATAATAATAATAATGTATTGTCGAAGGCTTTCATGGCCGGAATCACTCAGTTCTTCTGGGTTTTTTCGGGCTATATGGCCATGTTCTAGAGGCATTTCTCCTGACGTTTCGCCTGCATCTATGGCAAGCATCCTCAGAAGTTGTGAGGTCACCTCACCTCTGAGGATGCTTGCCATAGATGCAGGCGAAACGTCATGAGAAGTGCCTCTAGAACATGGCCATATAGCCCGAAAAAACCCACAAGAACTGAATAATAATAATAATAATAATAATAATAACTGGCTCTATCTGCCTAGAAATTTTGGGGGCAGAGGACTTTGACAAGTCAAACAAGCAGTTGAAGAAGGGCGGAAGTTGAGCGGAAAAGGGTGATGATCAATGCAGTTTGTGAATAGACGGCAGAGCTCCTCCGGGCCCCATTGAACGTGAGAAATGCCCTTCACAATGATGGGCAATGGGGAGCCCTGCTCGGGGCCACATGGGGCCTGCGAGAAGACGTGACCCGTGCTGCACCTGCCTCTTGCCATGTTGACTTTTGTGCCTGTGCATTTTACACATTTCTGGGCACCACAATTCAAGAGAGATCTTGACTCTAAGCTGGAATGTGTCCAGAGGAGGGCGACTAAAATGATCAAGGGTCTGGAGAACAAGCCCTATGAGGAGCGGCTTAAGGAGCTGGGCATGTTTAGCCTGAAGAAGAGAAGGCTGAGAGGAGACATGATGAGGGCCATGTAGAAATATGTGAGAGGAAGCCACAGGGAGGAGGGAGCAAGCTTGTTTTCTACTTCCCTGGAGACTAGGACGCAAGGGAACAATGTCTTCAAACTCCAAGAGAGGAGATTCCACCTGAACATGAGGAAGAACTTCCTGACTGTGAGAGCCGTTCAGCAGTGGAACTCTCTGCCCCGGAGTGTGGTGGAGGCTCCTTCTTTGGAAGCTTTTAAGCAGAAGCTGGATGGCCATCTGTCAGGGGTGCTTTGAATGCAATATTCCTGCTTCTTGGCAGAATGGGGTTGGACTGGATAGCCCATGAGGTCTCTTCCCACTCTTGATTCTATGATTCTATGATTCTATGATTCTATGATTGTATGATTCTATGATTCTATGATTGTAGGTCTGGATCAGCGTTTCTCAACCTGGGGGTCGGGACCCCTGAGTGGGTCGTGAGGGGACGTTAGAGGGGTCGCCAAAGACCACCAGAAAATGCAGTATTTTCTGTTGGTCATGGGGGTTCTGTGTGGGAAGTTTGGCCCAATTCTTTCATTGTTGGGGTTCAGAACGCTCTTTGATTGTAGGTGAACTATAAATCCCAGTAACTACAACTCCCAAATGTCAAGGTCTATTTCCCCCCAACTCTACCAGTGTTCACCTTTGGGAACTTCCTGACTGTGAGAGCCGTTCAGCAGTGGAACTCTCTGCACCTGAGTGTGGTGGAGGCTCCTTCTTTGGAAGCTTTTAAGCAGAGGCTGGATGGCCATCTGTCAGGGGTGATTTGAATGCAATATTCCTGCTTCTTGGCAGAATGGGGTTGGACTGGATGATGGCCCAGGAGGTCTCTTCCAACTCTTGGATTCTAGGATTCTATGACTGTGAGAGCCGTTCAGCAGTGGAACTCTCTGCCCCGGAGTATGGTGGAGGCTCCTTTGGAGGCTTTTAAACAGGCTGGATGGCCATCTGTCAGGGGTGCTTTGAATGCAATATTCCTGCTTCTTGGCAGAATGGGGTTGGACTGGATGATGGCCCAGGAGGTCTCTCCCAACTCTTGATTCTATGATTCTAGGATTCTATGATTCTATGAAACGACAAAATTGGCTTTTGCGCTGAAGCAGAATTGGGTGGACAGGAAGCGATATTAAGAAGCCAGACATTCCCTCACGGGGAGCGGGACGTAATTGAGTATAAAGCATCGTTAGTGGCTGAACTATAGTTGAACTCGGCTCCCAAAGAAAATGGAAGCCTGCGCTGTTCTACTCGAGGAGTGATTTCCAATGGTGCGCGGCTGTAAATGAAGGAAGGAGAAAGAGAAAAGCAGGTGATTTGGTGACTGCCCAGAGAGCAGTCTTCTTCCCTGCATCACCAAGTGGAAGCTGTGAGCTGACGGCCCATGCTGGGGTCAGTGGCCGGCCCGTCACACCATTCAAGACGTGGCACGCAGCTCCTCAAGGTGCTCACCTGCCTTGTTAATGGACCGTGCTTTGCACAGCTTTAATTAAGTCATTAGGGCTGGAGCCAAGTCACCTCCTTCACAAACCTCACCTAAAATGTTGAAATCCAGATCGCGTTGAACATCTTGTTTCCCACTCGGATCCCAGTTTACTTTGTAAAACTTTGAAGCCACAGGTCCACGGTCTGGCTGTCCTCCTGGACTCATCACTGACGCTTGAGGCTCAGGTGTCGGCGGTGGCCGGGAGGGTCTTTGCACAATTGAGACTCGTGCGCCAACTGCGACCATACCTCGCAAAGGCTGATCTGGCCGGGGTGGTCCATGCCTTAGTCACCTCCAGATTGGACTACTGTAATGCACTCTGCGTGGGGCTGCCCTTGAAAACGGCCCTGAAATTTCAATTGGTTCAACGAGCGGCGGCCAGGTTGTTAACTGGTGCTCCTTACAGGTAGTGGTCAACCCACCTGTTTAAGGAGCTCCATTGGCTGCCATTCATTTTCTGATCCCAATTCAAGGTGCAGGTGCTTACCTACAAAGCCCTGAACGGTTTGGGACCCACCTACCTGCGTGACCGCATCTCTGTGTACGAACCCACACGATCTCTTCGATCAGCTGGGGAGGCACTGCTCGCGCTCCCGCCTCCATCGCAAGCACGACTAGTGGGGACAAGGGACAGGGCCTTCTCGGTGGTGTCCCCTCAACTCTGGAACTCACTCCCCAGGGACATCAGACATGCTCCAAAGCTGGCAGTCTTTAGGAGGAGCCTGAAAACGTGGAATAAGGAAACTCCCAGCAATATGTCCCTAAACGCACTTTAGTAGTGATCTAGGATTGTCCGCACGCTCTATCCCTCTCCAAAATTTCTATCCTGTTTATATGTCACCTGGTCACGCCCAGCATTATTTTTTAAATATTAATTAGTACATTGGCCCTGCCATAGGTTTTTAAACATCGCTGTGTTATTATTATTATTATTATTATTATTATTATTATTATTATATTTTATTTGTACCCCGCTAGCATCTCCCGAAGGACTCAATGCGGCTTACAAAGGTCAACATTATTGTTAATGATTATTGCTATTTTCTGTTTATGAGTTTATTTATTGTTTGTATTGTTATTGCTATTGTTTTTGTTGTTGTATTGTGGGCTCGGGCTCATGTAAGCCGCACCGATTCCCTTGGGGAGATGGTAGCGGGGTGCAAATAAAGTGTTATTATTATTATTATTATTATTATTATTATTATTAATGCAAGGGGAATTAATACCAAATGGAGCTGGAATTCCGTAATTTGGCGCACCACTTTCCAGCCATATCTGGGAGTAATTATCATATAGAATTATAGAATCCTAGAATTGGAAGAGCCCTTGTGGGCCATCCAGTCCAACCTCCTACCAAGAAGCAGGAAAATCACCTTCAAAGCACCCCTGACAGATGGCCAGCCAGCCTCTGTTTAAAAGCCTCCATAGAAGGAGCCTCCACCACACTTTGGCACAGAGTTCCACTGCTGAACAGCTCTCACAGTCGGGAAGTTCTTCCTCAGGTAAGCTGGGCCGGAACCATTTAGAGTTTTAGGGTTTGAATTGTGCCCTGTAGCAGTGGAGTTGGCGCAACAGAGGAGTTGTGTGCTCCTTGAGCGCCACTCCTGTTAGCAATCTGGCTGCCGTCCGTTGGACCATTTGACTCTTCCGGACAGTCTTCGAAGGCGACCCCACGTAGAGAGTGTTGCAGTAGTCTATCCTGGATGTAACGAGAGCATGGACCCCCGTAGCCAAGTCTGGCTTCCCAAGGTACGGGTGCAGCTGGTGCACAAGTTTAATTATGCAAATGCTCCCCTGGCCAACGCACCCACCTGGGATTCCAGGCTCATCGATGAGTCCAGGAGGAACCCCAAGCTGCGAACCTGTGCCTTCAAGGGGAGTGTGACCCCATCCAGCACAGGCTATGACCCTCTACCCTGTTCGGCCTTGCGACTGACCAGGAGGACCTCTGTCTTGTCTGGTTACAACTTCAAGTTGCTCACCCTCATCCAGACCGTCACAGCGGCCAGGCACTGGTTCAGCACTTGGACAGCTCCTTCGCATCTGGTGGAAAGGAGTTGAAACGAAGCTCAACTCTAGTTCCAATTATTGCTTTCAAAGAAGTTGTAGCACCACTTGATTGTGGCTACAATCCATTTTGGAACCTGTTAACTGCCATTTCCTCGATTAGTTGGCCACCCTTCCCCCAGCCACCCTTTCCAAAAATTGTTCTGTGGATATAATCCTGCCTCAATTTAACAAAAAACCAAAAGGGAAGCGTTGACGCTCGCCTCGACGAAGCCAGGATTACGCTCTGTATCTTTAATTCCATGCAGTCACGCTTGACTTTGAGAAGGTTTATGATGAAATAGTAATGCCACGGAGTTTAAGGCAACTCTCCAAAGTTGGCGCCGGGATAATGCCTTCCGACTAATTAGCGTGGGATCCGTTGATTAACAGCGGTGTGTGGCGCTTTGAAGATATTGCAGGTTTCACCCCAAAAAGGCAAAGTGGCTCCGTTGACCGGAGGATCTCATGTTCTTTTGCGCTCTTCCATTAATTCCTTCCTAACTCTTCCCGTCTGCAAGGCAAGAATCAGAGAAACCATTTTGTAAGTGGGAGCTCCTTGCCAGCGCCTGGAAGAGGTTCCCCGCGGCAAGGTTAAAGCCATCCTTATTATGAGGGTTGCATCATTAACACAGAGCAGCACTCGGAAATCTAGAGCAATGTCCTCAAACAGCAGGGAAACACTTCTCCTGAAGCACCAGGTTGGGTGCTGGGCTCTGTTGACAGAGAAGAAAAAAGAAAAACAAGGTGGTGCCAACAAAGAGAAAAAATAGGACAAGTGCAAAGAAGCCAGAATGGATGTCCAAAGAACTTCTAACTGTGCTAAAACACAAAAGAGACATGCACAAGAAGTGGAAAAAGGGAGAAATCACCAAAGACGAATTCAAAAAAATAGCCAACACCTGTAGATAAAAGGTCCACAAGGCTAAAGCACAAAACGAGCTCAGGCTTGCCAGGGACATTAAAAACAATAAAAGGGCTTCTTTTCTTATGTCAGTAGAAAAAGGAAAACCAAGGAGGCGATAGGGCCTCTTCGAGGAGAAGGTGGGGCAATGCTGACAGGGGATGATAGGGAAAAGGCAGAACTACTTAATGCCTTCTTTGCCTCAGTCTTCTCACGAAAAGGAAGTCATCTTCAACCTCAGCAAGATGGAGTGGATGAGGGATTAGAGGACATCCAACCCCAAATTGGGAAACAAGTCGTCCAGGAATACCTGGCTGCTCTAAATGAGTTCCAGTCCCCTTTCAGGGCCAGATCAACTACACCCAAGAGAACTGAAGGAACTAGCGGAAGGAAGTCATTTCGGAACCATTGGCAACCATCTTTGAGAGTTCTTGGAGAACGGGAGAAGTTCCAGCAGACTGGAGGAGGGCCAATGTGGTCCCAATCTTCAAGAAGGGAAAAAAGGATGACCCAAACAATGACCAATGTCCAGTCAGCCTCACGTCGATACCAGGCAAGATTCTGGAAAAGATTGTCAAGGAAGTGGTCTGCAAACACTTAGAAACCAATGCGGTCATCGCTAAGAGTCAACATGGATTGATCAAAAACAAGTCATGCCAGGCTCATCTGATCTCTTTTTTTCGACAGTGTTACAAGCTGGATGTGGGGAATGATGCCGTGGGTGGAACGTGTCTGGATTTCAGGAAGGCCTTCTTCGACAAGGTCCCCCATGACCTTCTGGCAAGGAAATGAGTCCAATGTGGGCGAGGCAAAACTACGGTGAGGTGGATCTGGAATTGGTTAAATGGACAAACCCAGAGGGTGATTCTCCCCAAGGCTTCCTCCTCTTCATCCTGGAAAGAAGGGACGAGTGGAGTGCCACAAGCAGGGCCCTGTCCTTTTCAACATCTTCATTCATGACTGAGATGAAGGGCCAGAAGGCAGGATCATCAAGTTTGCAGACGGGACCAAATTGGGAGGGAGAGCCAAGACTCCAGAGGACAGGAGCAGGATTCAAAGGGATCTTGACAGATTAGAGAGATGAAGGGCCAAAACTCACACAAAGAGGTTCAACCGGGACAAATGCAAGATACTCCACTTTGGCAGAAAAAAACGAAATGCAAAGAGACAGAATGGGGGACGATGAGGCCTGGCTTGAGAGCAGTACGTGTGAAAGAGATCTTGGAGTCCTCGTGGGGAGGAAGGGGAACATGAGCCAGGAATGTGATGTGGCGGCAAAAAAAGCCAATGGGATTTTGGCCTGCATCAATAGGAGTATAGTGTCTAGATCTAGGGAAGTCATGCTACCCCTCTGCTCTGCTCTGGTTAGACCACACCTGGAATATTGTGTCCAATTCTGGGCACCACAATTCAAGAGAGATATTGACTCTAAGCTGGGATGTGTCCAGAGGAGGGCGACTAAAAGGATCAAGGGTCTGGAGAACAAGCCCTATGAGGAGTGGCTTAAGGAGCTGGGCATGTTTAGCCTGAAGAAGAGAAGGCTGAGCGGAGACATGATGATAGCCATGTACAATACGTGAGAGGAAGCCACAGGGAGGAGGAGGGAGCAAGCTTCCTTTCTGCTTCCCTGGAGACAAGGACGCAATGGAGGAATGGCTTCAAACTACAAGAGAGGAGATTCCATCTGAACATGAGGAAGAACTTACTGACTGTGAGAGCCATTCAGCAGTGGAACTCTCTGCCCTGGAGGGAGTGTGGTGGAGGCTCCTTCTTTGGAAGCTTTGAAACAGAGGCTGGATGGCCATCTGTCGGGGGTGCTTTGAATGCAATATTCCTGCTTCTTGGCAGAATGGGGTTGGACTGGAGGATGGCCCAGGAGGTCTCTCCCAACTCTAGTATTCTAGGATTCTATGATTCAGCCCATGGTTATTCTTGGGTTTCTTTAAGAGGTGGTTCTTTTTATAGTCCAGACTACTTCTCTTTTGCTGAAGCTTTGGTGTTTTAAGGAGAAAGAGGAGGAGGAGGAGGAGGAAGAGGAAGAAGAGGAGGAGGAGGAGGAGAAGGAGGAGGAGGAGGAGGAGGAGGAGGAGGAGGAGCAGGAAGAGGAGGAGGAAGAGGAAGAGGAGGAGGAGGAGGAGAAGGAGGAGGAGGAGGAGGAGGAGGAGGAGGAGGAGGAAGAGGAGGAGGAAGAGGAGGAGGAGGAGGAAGAGGAGGAGGAGGAGGAAGAGGAGGAAGAAGAGGAGGAGAAGGAGGAGCAGGAAGAGGGGGAGGAAGAGGAGGAGGAGGAGAAGGAGGAGGAGGAGGAGCAGGAAGAGGAGGAGGAGGAGGAAGAGGAGGAAGAGGAGGAAGAGGAAGAGGAGGAGGAGGAGGAAGAGGAGGAGGAGGAGGAAGAGGAGGAGGAGGAGGAGGAGGAGGAGGAGGAAGAGGAAGAAGAGGAGGAGGAGGAAGAGGAGGAGCAGGAAGAGGAGGAGGAGGAGGAAGAGGAGGAGGAAGAGGAGGAGGAGGAGGAGGAGGAGGACCCAGACCTGGTTGGCTGTCCTTGCCTCCTCGTGCCCACCCAATGATTTTGGGAACGACAGGCAGTGTTTCCTCTGGGAAGCCAGCGCAGGGCTCCCTCCCTTCCGAAGCCATCAAGATGACAGGATTGCGCCTTCCGTGAATAATAACGAATGTTGTACCTGGAGCCGTCACTTGCGGAAGAGGAACATCTGAAGGGCTTTCCCCTCCCTTTGATAATGGAGGGTGTTTAGCGTCCTTCCAGACATAAAAGTCTCAATAGCAGGTGATGCGCAGCCTGCTTGGATGCTGGGAGTTCAAGAGAGCCTTTCTGCTGACAGCTCATAATTAATTAACAAAGGATGATGTTCTCCGGGCTGTCACGGTGATTGGCACTATCATCTCCCGGAAAGTGAAAGATTTGTTAATGTGGCAGACGGCAGTCTGGGAAGCATTAATGCCTCACAATTCCCACAGCTTTTCAGCTAAATGCTTGACATGACAGCTTGGGTGGGAGAGAGGAGGGCAGCCCCCTCTGTCGTGGCAAGCATGGCTCCTGCGCATGGGAAGATGGAGACGCGTGCGGGGCCGGGGAAGGTGCGCACCGGGCGCCTGAGGCACGTCTCCAGCCTCACCTTGCCACCGTTGCCCCTGGAACACCTTTGGCCTTGCCTACGCTGGAATCAGCTCCACACCATATGTTGCAGCATCATGCGCGGGATCAAGAAATTGCACCTTTTTAGCAAGATGATCGACGCACCAAATCAGGACAGCTGGGACACTTCGAAAGTGGTTCTCGGTGACAGCTGCGCAACGAGGGACTGTTGCGGGAAAGACAAGAGCGCGTGCCTTGCCTGCAAAAAGTCCCCTCTCCATTCCCCACATTGCTATTTACCGTATATACTCGAGTATAAGCCGACCCAAACGTAAGACAAGCCACCTAATTTTACCACAAAAAAACTGGGGGAACGTATTGACTCGATTATCAACCAAGGTGGGAAATGCAGCAGCGATGTGTACATTTCAAAATGAAACTAGATACCAATAAAACTTAACTTAACTTGTATGCAGAACACATCATGCGAGGATGTGCGGGGCTGGATGAATGCAAAGCTGGGGTGGAAATTGCTGGAAGAAACATTAACAACCTCAGATATGCAGATGACACCACTCTGATGGCCGAAAGCGAGGAGGAGCTGAGGAGCCTTCTCATCAAGGTGAAAGAAGAAAGCGCAAAAGCCGGGTTGCAGCTAAACGTCAAAAAAACCAAGATTGTGGCAACAAGAATGATTGACAACTGGAAAATAGAGGGAGAAAATGTGGAGGCCGTGACAGACTTTGTATTTCTAGGTGCAAAGCTGAGTGCAGATGCAGACTGTGGCCAGGAAATCAGAAGACGCTTCCTTCTTGGGAGGAGAGCAATGTCCAGTCTCGATAAAAGAGTCAAGAGTAGAGACATCAGACTGGCAACAAAGATCCATTGCCTAGTCCAAGCCATGGCCTTCCCTGGAGTCACCTACGGATGTGAGAGCTGGACCATAGGGAAGGCTGAGCAAAGGAAGATCGATGCTTTTGAGCTGTGGTGTGGAAGGAAAGTCCAGTCCTTGGACTGCGAGAAGATCCAACCAGTCCATCCTCCAGGAAAGAAAGCCCGACTAAAGCTCACTGGAGGGAAAGATACTAGAGACAAAGCTGAAGTACTTTGGCCACATCATGAGGAGACAGGAAAGCCTGGAGAAGGGAATGATGCTGGGGAAAGTGGAAGGCAAAAGGAAGAGGGGCCGACCAAGGGCAAGATGGATGGATGGCATCCTTGAAGTGACTGGACTGACCTTGAGGGAGCTGGGGGTGGTGACGGCTGACAGGGAGCTCTGGCGTGGGCTGGTCCATGAGGTCACGAAGAGTCGGAGACGACTGAACGAATGAACAACAACAAACCAATAAAAGAGGCGATGGTATCTCCGCTGCTGAAGAAACCAGGCTTAGATCGTTCGGTTCCCTCTAGCTACCGCCCAGTCTCGAACCTTCCATTTCTGGGCAAGGTGGTGGAGAGGGCAGCAGCGGAACAGTTGCAGCAGTTCCTTAATAACACAGCCGGACTCGGTCCCTTCCAGTCCGGCTTCCGTAGTGGGCACGGGACGGAGACTGCGCTAGTCGCCATCACAGATCAGCTCCGCTGCCAGATGGATCAAGGCGGATCAGCGCTGCTTGTGTTATTGGACCTCACAGCAGCATTTGATACGGTTGACCACAATCTAGCCATGACTGGGGTGAGGGGGATTCCCCTTAAGTGGGTGTCCTGCTTCCTCCAGAATCGGGGCAGCATGTGGTGAGGGGAGGGATGGTTTCCGAGAGATCTCTGCTACTATGCAGGGTCCTGCAGGGAGTTATTCTCTCTCCTCTGTTATTTAATATCTATATGCGACCGCTTGCCCGACTGGTGCGGAGCTTTGGGCTTGAGTGCCACCAGTACGCTGACGACACTCCGCTCATTTATTTATTGATTTATTGATTTATTTATTTGATGCACTTATTAACCGCCATTCTCAGCCCATAAGGGCGACTCATGGCGGTGTACAGTACACATAAAAGACAATTACAAAAAAGCCAGTTTCAACAACATATAAACTAACAACAATTACAGACTACACTAAAAATCCGCTTCGTCTCTTAGTGGAATCATAGCCAGTCTCATATTCCTTGTTCCATTCCAGTTCTCATTACCGTATTGTTTAGCACTTAATTAAATTCCCTCTCAAACAGCCATGTCTTAAGGCTTTTTCGAAAGGACATGAGGGAGGGCGCCTGTCTGATGTGTGCCGGGAGAGTGTTCCACAGCCGGGGGGCCACCACCGAGAAGGCCCTCTCTCTCGTCCCCGCCAGACGTGCCTGTGAGGCAGGCGGGATCGAGAGAAGGGCCTCCCCAGACGATCTCAAGGTCCTCGTGGGCTCGTAGGCCAAGATGAGGTCGGAAAGGTATTTTGGGCCAGAACCGTTTAGGGCTTTGTAGGCCAAGACCAGCACCTTGAATTGGGTCCGGTAGCAAATCGGCAGCCAGTGGAGCTGGGACAGCAAGGGCGTTGTGTGCTCCCTGCCACCCGCTCCAGTTAGTAACATGGCTGCCGCGCGCTGAACCAGCTGAAGCTTCCGGGCTGTCTTCAAGGGCAGCCCCACGTAGAGAGCGTTGCAGTAGTCCAGGCGGGATGTGACAAGAGCGTGTACCACCGTGGCCAAGTCAGACTTCCCGAGATACGGGCGCAGCTGGCGCACGAGCCTGAGCTGTGCAAATGCTCCCCAGGTCACCGCTGAAACCTGGGGGTCCAGGCTCAACGATTTATTTATTTATTATTTACAGTTCTTATATTCCGCCCTTCTCACCCCGCAGGGGACTCATAGAATCATAGAATCATAGAATCATAGAATCAAAGAGTTGGAAGAGACCTCATGGGCCATCCAGTCCAACCCCATTCTGCCAAGAAACAGGAATATTGCATTCAAAGCACCCCCCACAGATGGCCATCCAGCCTCTGCTTAAAAGCTTCCAAAGAAGGAGCCTCCACCACACTCCCTCCGGGGCAGAGAGTTCCACTGCTGAACGGCTCTCAGGGCGGATTACAGTAAACACATATATGGCAAACATTCAATGCCAGTTTGACAAACAACATTTAACAGACAAAGGCTATTTAACTTCTTTCTGGCCGCCAGGGGAGCTGCTGCTTTTCATCGTCCATCAACGACACTGATGAAGTTCTTCAGCATTCCACATTCCCCGGAGTCTTTTTTCTTTATGGCCTCATAAATTAGTTAAATTTAGCCTCCCACACAAAGTGGTCCCTTATTTTCCTACTTGACAGATGCAACTGTCTTTCGGGTTGCAAAGGTCGACAACGGGCTACACAATGGCTGGACACCCACTCCAGCCCGGGCTAGCTTCGAACTCATGACCTTTTTTTTGGTCAGAGTGATCTTAATGCAGCTGACACTCAGCCAGCTGCGCCACAATCCCGGTGTCCAGCCATTGTGTAGCTCCATTCTGAGGATGGAGGGCCGGCAGGACTACGTACCCAAACATTTCCATCAGTGCCTTGAGGCCGTGACTGGATGGTTGAGGGTGAATCCAGCAAAGACAGAGATCCTTTGGCTGGGCCACCCAGGTGGGAGGGAGGGAGGTCCAGCTGCCCACCCTGGATGGCAAGACACTACGTCTGTCACCTTCTGTCAAAAGCCTTGGTGTCTTCTTGGACCCTCTGCTGCTCCCGATGGAGGCCCAGGTCTCGGCTGTTTTTCCACCTGCGTCAGGCTTGGCGACTGGCTCCCTTCCTCTCTAGGAACGACCTGGCTACGGTGATCCAGGCGACGGTCATCTCGAGGCTTGACTACTGTAACGCCCTCTACATTGGCCTTCCTTTGTCAGTGAT
Source organism: Anolis sagrei (assembly GCF_037176765.1). Taxonomy (NCBI): domain Eukaryota; kingdom Metazoa; phylum Chordata; class Lepidosauria; order Squamata; family Anolidae; genus Anolis; species Anolis sagrei. Next base: position 36,629,634 of record NC_090030.1, on the reverse strand, counting down.
CCGGAAACTGAAGCTGGTGCAAAATGCGGCACCTCGTCTTCTGGTGCCGGCGAAGTGTCGTATCACCCCAATTAATGACTTAGATGGAGGGCGAGAAGGCAGGATCATCAAGTTTGCAGACGGGACCAAATGGGGAGGGAGAGCCAAGAGTCCAGAGGACAGGAGCAGGACTCAAAACAATCTTGACAGGTTAGAGAGATGATGAATGGCCAAAACTAACACAATGAAGTTCAACTGGGACAAATGCAAGAGACTCCACTTAGGCAGAAAAAACGAAATGCAAAGAGACAGAATGGGGGACGATGAGGCCTGGCTCGAGAATAGGATGTGGGGAAAAGATCTTGGAGTCCTTGTGGGGAGGAAGGGGAACATGAGCCAGGAGTGTGATGTGGTGGCAAAGAAATGTGGAATTCTGGCCTGCATCAAGAGGAGCCTAGTGTCTAGATCTAGGGAAGTCATGCTCCCCAGACCACTTTACCTGGAACATTGTGTCCAATTCTGGGCACCACAATTGAAGAGAGATATTGACTCTAAGCTGGAATGTGTCCAGAGGAGGGCGACTGGAGAACAAGCCCTATGGGGAGCGGCTTAAGGAACTGGGCATATTTAGCCTGAAGAAGAGAAGTCTGAGAGGAGATATGAGAGCCATGTATAAATATGTGAAAGGAAGCCACAGGGATGAGGAGGGAGCAAGCTTCCTTTCTGCTTCCCTGGAGACTAGGACGCAATGGAGGAATGACTTCAAACTCCAAGAGAGGAGATTCCACCTGAACATGAGGAAGAACTTCCTGACTGTGAGAGCCGTTCAGCAGTGGAACTCTCTGCCCCGGAGTGTGGTGGAGGCTCCTTCTTTGGAAGCTTTGAAACAGAGGCTGGATGGCCATCTGTCGGGGGTGATTTGAATGCAATATTCCTGCTTCTTGGCAGAATGGGGTTGGACTGGATGATGGCCCAGGAGGTCTCTTCCAACTCTTTGATTCTATGAGGCTGGATGGTCATCTGTCAGGGGTGCTTTGAATGCAATTTTCCTGCTTCTGGGCAGAATGGGGTTGGACTGGATGATGGCCCAGGAGGTCTCTTTCAACTCTTTGATTCTATGAGGCTGGATGGTCATCTGTCAGGGGTGCTTTGAATGCAATATTCCTGCTTCTGGGCAGAATGGGGTTGGACTGGATGATGGCCCAGGAGGTCTCTTCCAACTCTAGGATTCTAGGATTCTATGTTCTGCTTGAAAATGAAGCAAACCTGTCTCCACGTTGAAGGAGAGAGGAGAGCGTGTGTGCACAGCTGCCTGCAAATCCTCTGCCAAAGAGGAATCACAGACGAAAGGCAAATATTGGATCTAACTTAAATTTAAGGCATTTAAATGATGGCCTCTCCTGCCCTTTCTGCACTGGAACTTTCCAATATTCAGCGAAAGGGTAACTACTCTGAAGGCATACCAAGTGGGCCTGCCTCTGCTTTGAAGTAAGCCGTGGTGATTTAGCTACTGGCCAAGGAAAGGACTTTGGGCAAGATGGTGCATTCACTGAGTTAGCAAAAAAAAATTGCCATGCAAAAATTATTTAAAAAACAATACAATAATTAAAATGCAGAACAATTTTAACAAATATAAGTAGTATTTCAATGGGAAGTTTTGGACCTGCTTTTGGCTGATGAGATAGGGTTGTTGTTGTTGTTGTTGTTGTTGTTGTTGTTGTGTGCTTTCAAGTTGTTTCAGACTTAGATGGACCCTGAGCAAGAACCGGGTAAATGACCTTGGAAAGCCGTATCTAGCCCCTGGGCCTTAGTTTGAGGATCCCTGCTATAGAATATTGGGATTTATAGTTTGGGCAAGGTACCAACAGTCTTTGGCAGAGAAAGTGAAAGATTATGGAAAATTGCAACTCCCCATGAATCCATGACATTGACTCATGGTAGTTCAAGTGATTCCACCTGAACATGAGGAAGAACTTCCTGTGAGAAGCCGTTCAGCAGTGGAACTCTCTGCCCCAGAGTGTGGTGGAGGCTCCTTCTTTAGAAGCTTTTAAAATTAGCTGCTGTTTGCTTTGTTTTGAGAGGTGGGGCGAGGCTCATTGTTCTCAGAGTGAGTCAGTCGTTGCTGCTTCCTGTTTTACCCTATATAAGCCAGAGCCTGAACTCAAGTGGCAGTTGTGCTCCCACAGACGTTGAGGAAGCAAGAATTTTGTTCCTTTCTGCTTCAGGTAAGCCTA
>NC_090030.1:36587616-36627221 GCF_037176765.1 Anolis sagrei | reverse complement strand
TGGACAATTTCAACAGAAAGGAAGAGACCATGAAATGAACAAATCTGGGCTACCAGTAATTAAAAAACTCTAAATTACAACAGCAAAACAACAGAGAGGAAGAAACCCAGGCACAGATTAACACCTCCCAGCAACAGATTTTCCCAGGCTCAGGCAGGCCTTCAAATGCTAATGAAGGTGATCAGCTAAACATTCACACCTAACTGCAGCAGGGAAGAGCTCCTTGCCCCACCCCAGCCATTCCACAGATATATAAACCCATTTTTCCTACTTCCAACAGACCTTCTCACCTCTGAGGATGCTTGCCATAGATGCAGGCGAAACGTCAGGAGAAATGCCTCTAGAACATGGCTCTATAGCCCGAAAAAACCCACAAGAACCTAGTGATTCCAGCCACGAAAGCCTTCGACAATACATCTTTCTTTCCTCCTTCTGCTTCTCTCCAATACAGGAAACTGTACATCAATTCGTGCAATTAATGCTATCTCTGAATAATGCGCGGAGAAATTGAAAGAGAGGAAGAACGCGGAGGGAGAATGGACTCCAGGAGGGCTGCCGGAGCCCTGGAAGCACATATTGATTAATGGCAGCAATATCCAAGGAGCTGTGATATCCTGCCTGTGGTCCACAACTGCTCGTGGTGCGTTCCTACAACAGATGCTTTATTATCCCGCTGATGGGAGTTAGGGAGATGTTTCCTATGCCATGAAAGCCCAGCAAAGGTCTCTGGCTCGCCGCTGGGTTCAGAATGTTGTTGTTCATTCGTTCAGTCGTCTCCGACTCTTCGTGACCTCATGGACCAGCCCACGCCAGAGCTCCCTGTCGGCCGTCACCACCCCCAGCTCCCTCAAGGTCAGTCCAGTCAGAATAGTTTGGGGCATTGATGAACGGAGCAAAACTGGGAACGGGCATTCCTCCCACTTCTTTTCTGCCATTGGAATATTTACCCACAATGAAATGCACCCAGTTTTCCCAGTTCAGGCATTTTAACTGGGCTCTCCATGGACAGTTCCTGAGAAACATTGAGAGCCAAATTGACAAAGAAAAACATGGCTGTGGCTCACAAATGGGACTCTGAAGAAGGAGAGAAAAGAGGGCCTGATTCTGGCAGCCCAAGAAGAAGACATTCAAACCAAGGCCATCCGAGCCAGGATTGAAAAGTCGACGACAGATCCCAAGGGTAGACTCTGCAAGGAAGCAGGCGAAACAATCATAGAATCATAGAATCAAAGAGTTGGAAGAGACCTCATAGGCCATCCAGTCCAACCCCCTGCCAAGAAGCAGGAACATCGCATTCAAATAACCCCCGACAGATGGCCATCCAGCCTCTGTTTAAAAGCTTCCAAAGAAGGAGCCTCCACCACACTCGGGGCAGAGAGTTCCACTGCTGAACGGCTCTCACAGTCAGGAAGTTCTTCCTCATGTTCAGGTGGAATCTCCTCTCTTGTAGTTTGAAGCCATTGTTCCATTGCGTCCTAGTCTCCAAGGAAGCAGAGAACAAGCTTGCTCCCTCCTCCTCCCTGTGACTTCCTCTCACGTATTTATACATGGCTATCATATCTCCTCTCAGCCTTCTCTTCTTCAGGCTGAACATGCCCAGCTCCTTAAGCCGCTCCTCATAGGGCTTGTTCTCCAGACCCTTGATCAGCTCCCTCCTCCCTGTGGCTTCCTCTCACATATTTATACATGGCCCTCATCATATCTCCTCTCAGCTTTCTCTTCTTCAGGCTAAACATGCTCAGCTCCTTAAGCCGCTCCTCATAGGGCTTGTTCTCCAGACCCTTGATCTGCTCCCTCCTCCCTGTGGTTTCCTCTCACATATTTATACATGGCTCTCATCATATCTCCTCTCAGCCTTCTCTTCTTCAGGCTAAACATGCCAGCTACTTAAGCCGTTCCTCATAGGGCTTGTTCTCCAGACCTTTTATCATTTTAGATCGATCCCATCCTCAGCTGCTGCAAGAAGATCACGCAGACAGACTACAACCAGAGGCACAACACCCTTGCTCAGGTGATCCATTGGAACCTGTGCCACAAACACCATCTGCCTGTGACAAAGAACTGGTGGGATCACAAGCCTAGAAAAGTGACAGAGAATGAACACACATCAAACTCCTCTGGGAGTTTGACGTGTTCCAGCTGCAGAATTCAAACAGACAGAGTTCTGGAGCACAACACTCCTGACCTCATGATCATGGAAACAACAAAGTATAAATTGTTGATGTTGCGATCCCAGACGACAGCAGGATTGCAGAGAAACAAGAAGAAAAGCTGGCATGATATGAGAATTTAAAGGTCGAACTGCAAAGACTCTGCCACAAGCCAGTCAAGGTGGTCCCAGTGGTGACTGGCACACTGGGTGCAGTGCCTCAAGACCTTGGCTTGCACTTAAGCACAATTGGCACTGACACAATTACCATCTGCCAGCTGCAGAGGCCACCTTACTGGGATCTGCACGCATTATTTGCCAATACATCACATAGTCCTAGACACTTGGGAAGTGTTCGACGTGTGATCCAATACAACAGCCAGCAGAGTGACATTGTCTGCTGTGGACTCATCTTGTTGTGTTTCTAATAATAATAATAATAATAATAATAATAATAATAATAATAATGAAGCATTTGACTCACTGCCACATTGTTGGATCATCAAATGTCTAGATGTCATTGGGGTTTGTGAAAATATTAGAACAAGCCAGTAAATGTGGTCCAAGTGGTGATCGGCACACTGGGTGCAGTGCCTAAAGACCTTGGCCTGCACTTAAACACAATCGGCGCTGACAAAATTACCATCTGCCAGCTGCAAAAAGCCACCTTACTGGGATCTGCACGCATTATTTGCCAATACACCACACAGTCCTAGACACTTGGGAAGTGTCTGACATGTGATCCAATACAACAGCCAGCGGAGTGATCTTGTTTGCTGTGGACTCATCTTGTGTGTTTCAAATCTATACAAATAAAAATGTAATGTTTGTTTTTGGATTGACATAACTCAAAAACCACTGGTGAATTGACACCAAATTTGGACACAAGACACCTATCAGTCCAACAAGTGACCATCACTCATAAAAACATTGAAAAACACAGCGGAAGAGACTTTAAAAGCCAAAAATTAAAAAATACATTACAGTGTATGCACATAACCATATTGTTCCCCTGACATTAAGTCTGGCCGTGTCCAACTCGGGGGGGGGGGGGGGTTGATGCTCATCTCTATTTCTAAGCCCAAGAGCCAGTGTTGTCCATAGACACCTCCAAGATCTTGTGGCTGCATGACTGCATGCAGCACCATTACCTTCCCATCGGAGCGGGTACCGATTAATTTACTCACATTTGCATGTTTTTGAATTGCTAGGTTGGTAGAAGCTGGGGCTAACAGCGGGAGCTTATGCTGCTCCGAACCTGTGACTTTTCGGATAGCAAGTTTAACAGTTAGGCAGTTTAACCCACTGTGGGCTCCAGCATAACCCACATGTGTATTTATGCATAACCACATAAATACACATATACACACACAATACACATATATACAGACTGGGCCACAGCAACGCGTGGCAGGGGACGGCTAATAATAATAATAATAATAATAATAATAATAATAATAGTAATAATAACTTTAATTTTGTACCTCAACAACCAATGAGCCCTGTGATAACAATCAGTTTCTGGGTACAAGTGGGTGGACTGGTGCACTGTGAGGACAGAGCTGATGGATAAAGTCCATAGGTCATATGACAACAGTGGAGATAAAGGGCAGTATGAGAACAGAGCATTATACATATAAGTACAGAACAATAGTAAAGTGCATGGGAAAGATTATGGATCCTCGTTGGGACCCAAATCCCCAGCCAGAGGCGACCCTAGGTAATTTTCAACGGTAAGCAAACAGTATTTGGCGCCTCCCCCCCCCCCCCCCAACCAATCATTGATATATATTTTCTGTTCATCGTGGGAGTTCTGTGTGCCATATTTGGTTCAATTCCATCATTGGTGGAGTTCAGAATGCTCTTTGGTTGTAGGTGAACTACACATCCCAGTAACTACACTTGCCGCACTTGCTCCCTTGCCTGGCCCGCTTTGGTCCGGAGGCGTGCCTGAAGACCCCGGCGTGTGCACCAAAAGTCACCTCTTCTCCTGACTTTCTGCTCAGCCATTGGGACCGAGAGAGAGAGAGAGAGAGAAGTGGAGATGCCCACCTTTCCTGAAGGTAGGTGCAAAAACAAAGGAGGGAGCGGAGGTGGGAGATACCTCCAGCCGGAGGGGCTCTCTCTCTCTCTCTCTCTCTCTCTTGGTCCCAATGGCTGAAGAGAAAGTCAGGAGAAGAGGCGACTTTTGGTGCGCACGCTGGGGTCTTCAGACACGCCTCTGGATCCGAAGCGGGCCAGATGCGGCAGCTCCCCCCCTTGGCCCACCTGCGGATTGGGTAGAGGAGAGGAGGTGGGTGGAGCGCCGGGGGATCGGGAAAGGGAGCCGGTCATGGGGAAGGGATCGAACGCGGAGAACAATTGAGTGCCGGCTCTGCTTGCTTACCTGGTGGCCGGGTGGAGCAGGAACGAGAGGGGCAGGCGAGGCTCAAGGGCCCGGCCCCTTTGGGAAGAGGATCGCCCAGCAGTGAGGCAAGGAAGCCGAGGCTCCCCCCGGACTGCGAGGGCTGTGGTGAGCGAGGGGGCGCTCCTCAAGTGGCGGTCGAGGGGCATTTACAGAGGTGTCTCTGCACCCCTGGCAAAAAAAAGTGTTCTGCGACCGCTTACTTCGCGTAATGGACGAGCCGCCCCTGTCCCCAGCATATCTGGGGTCCCACTCCCCCTGAAGATGCAGGTTCGCAGCTTGGGAGTGATCCTGGACTCACCGCTGAGCCTGGAACCCCAGGTCTCGGCGGTGGCCGGGAGAGCTTTTGCGCAATTAAAACTTGTGCACCAGTTGCGCCCGTACCTTGGGAAGTCTGATCTGGCCACGGTGGTCCACGCTCTTGTTACATCCCGGATAGACTACTGCAATGCGCTCTACGTGGGGTTGCCCTTGAAGACTGTTCGGAAACTCCAACTAGTCCAGCGTGCGGCAGCCAGATTGCTCACCGGAGCGACATACAGGGAGCACACCACCCCCCTGTTGTGTCAGCTCCACTGGCTGCCGGTTCAATTCCGAGCACAATTCAGGGTGCTGGTCTTAACCTACAAAACCCTATACGGTTCTGGTCCAGTGTATCTGTCCGAACGTATCTCCCTTTACGTCCCACCTCGGAGTTTGAGATCATCTGGGGGGGGGGGGGCCTGCTCTCGACCCCACCACTCTCACAAGTGAGGCTGGTGGGGACGAGACAGCAGGGCCTTCTCAGTGGTGGCCCTCACCTGTGGAATTCACTCCCAGGGAAATCAGAACAGCACCAACCCTCCTCTCCTTCAGGAGGAGGGTGAAGACATGGCTGTGGAACCAGGCCTTTGGGCAACCAGGCAATTAGATAAGACAACCAAATAAGACAATCAGATGTGTAAGATCAGCAGGATTGTTGAAATGGAACCAAAAACAGATCTGTGAGTTAATGTACACTGATGGGTAGGAGGAAGATCCAGGGTTGTATTGTTTACTGATTTTATCATTTTATTGATTTTATTGGATAATGCTGAATTGTGGGAATTTGTACTGTTATACTTTTGTGATGATTGTTCTGTGTGGCAGGCGTCTAAGTGTGCCTTGCAGTTGTAAGCCGCCCTGGGTCCCCTTCGGGGTGAGAAGGGCGGGGTACAAGAACCCCAAATAAATAAATAAATAAATAAATATCTAGTTGTCCAACTTTGTGCTGGACATGACCTTTCTCCGCCTAGAGCAGATAATGTTCCGCTATATGGTTTGGCTTATTAGAAGGAACCTTCGGACACGGCTGAGCCCACAAAAGGTCCTGGTGAGGCCAGGCCAAGTTCGGAAAGGCCGCCCTGTTTCCAGTGACCCCCCAAGCACATAGTTACGGAGAGTCGAACCCAAGCCTTTGCCTGTCTCCACAGCCAGCCTTCCTCTAAGTCGTTGCAACTTTTTTTTGGAAAGATTTGCCTCTTCACTGCTCTATAAAAAGCTTCCTGGGAAAGCATGAACAGATGGCCTCTTACTCTCGGAGACTGTTTGCGGCACAAGCAGATGGCAACCTGAGAAAGAAAAATCAACTTCCCGTTTCTGGAACCGAAGACAAATGGGACAAATATCCTTGCAGCAAAAGTGCGTGCGGATGCAGCTCAGAGGAAGCCATGACAGAGGGAGTCCTTGGGTGGGGAAGCGGGCCTTTCGTTTCCCGTCTTTGTGTTGCTGCAGCAGAGTGTTGATATTGGAAGCGTGGAGGTTCGGGTCCAGGAGACGACTCTTGTAAGAACGTACAAATAATGATAAACAATCAATACAACAAGCAATCACAAAATAGGAATAAGAATTAATCTATGTCAATAAAAATGTCATGTTCGTTTGTGGGATTAACAGAACTCAAAAACCACTGGGGGAATCGACACCAAATTTGGACACAAGGCACCTCTCAGGTCAACGAGTGACCATCACTCATAAACCACCACCCACCCACCCCCACCCCAAAGAAGTGGAAAGAACTTAAAAAACCCCAAAAAGCTAAATGATGGAAAGCTAAATGACAATACACGGAAAAAAAGAAGAAGAAGGGAAGGAAGGGGAGAAAGAAAGAAGAAAGAGGTAGAGAAGAAGAAAGAAGAGAAAGAGGGGGGGAGGAAAGAAAAAAGGGAAGGAAGGAAAGAGGGAGCGTAGGAAGGAGAGAAAGAGAGGGAAAGGATGAAAGAGAGAAGGAAGCATGCAAGCAAAGAACGAAAGAAGGAAGGAAAGAGGAAGAGAAGGAAGGACAGAAAGAGGGAGGAAAAGAAAACAGGAGGGGGGAAGGAAAGAAAGAAGTGGAGAAGGAAGGAAGGAAGGAAGGAAGGAAGGAAGGAAGGAAGGAAGGAAGGAAGGAGAGAAGGAAGGGGAGAAAGGAAGAAAGAAAGAAAGAAAGAAAGAAAGAAAGAAAGAAGGAAGGAAAGAGGTAGAGAAGAAAGAAAGAAGAGAAAGAGGGGGGAAGGAAAGAAAAAAAGGAAGGAAGGAAAGAGGGAGCGTAGGAAGGAGAGAAAGAGAGGGAAAGAAAGGATGAAAGCATGCAAGCAAAGAACGAAAGAAGGAAGAAAAGAGGTAGAGAAGGAAGGAGAGAAAGAGGGAGGAAAAGAAAACGGGAGGGGGAAGGAAAGAAAGAAGTGGAGAAGGAAAGAAGGAAGGAGAGAAGGAAAGGAAAAGAAGGGAAGAGGGAGTGAAGGAAGGAGGGAAAGAAGGAAAGAAAGAGGTAGGGAAGCAAAAACAGAAGGAAGGATGGAAGCAAAATAGCAAAGGAAGGAAAGGTAGAGAAGGAAGAAAGGAGAGAAAGAGGGGAGGAGAAAAGGGAGGAAGGAAAGAGGTAGAGAAGGAAGGAGAGAAAGAGGGAGGAAAAGAAAACGGGAGGGGGGAAGGAAAGAAAGAAGTGGAGAAGGAAGGAAGGAAGGAGAGAAGGAAAGGAAAAGAAGAAAAGAGGGAGTGAAGGATGGAGGGAAAGAAGGAGAGAAAGAGGGGAGGAGAAAAAGGGAGGAAGGAAAGAGGTAGAGAAGGAAAGAGAAGGAAGGGAGGAGAGAAGGAAAGAAGAAATGGAAAGGAAGGGAGGGAGGGAGGGAGGAAAGAGGGAGCAAAGGAAGGAGGGAAAGAAGGAGAGAAAGAGGGAGGGAAGGCTGGCCACAGCAATGCCTGGCAGGAAACAGCTAGTCTATATAAATAAAAATGTAATGTTCGTTTGTGGGTGAACATGAACTCAAAACCCACTGGATGAATTGACACCAAATTTGGACACAAGGCACCTCTCAGGCCAACGAGTGACCATCACTCATGAAAAACTCACTGGAAGGGATTATGATTCAGATTTGCAGCTTGGTGTACCTGTCCGAACATATCTCCCTCTACGTTCCACCTCGAAATTTAAGATATTTAAGATATTCTGGGGAGGGCCTGCTCTTGGCCCGACCTCTGTCACAAACATGCCTGGCAGGGACGAGGAGCAGGGCCTTCTTGGTGGTGACCCCACGCTTTTGGAATTCTCTCCCTGTGGAAATTAGGTCATCTTGATCCCTCCTCTCCTTCAGAAGGAAGCTGAAAATGTGGATGAGGGACCAGGCCTTCGGGTGACTCTGCTGACAAGGATAGTGAGAATGAGGACAAATTACTATGGACAAGCTTGACAGAGTCTCTGATCTCAGAATCTCAGAATCTTGGCTAGATAAGGCCATATGACTGTTATATTTAAGCATATTTTAATTGACTAGATTTGATGTTTTAATTGTATGCAATTATTGGTTTTATTCGAATCCCCCGGGAGGTTGAGAAGGGCGGGGTACAAATATTTGAAATAAATAAATAAATCTATATAAATAAAAATGTCATGTTCGTTTGTGGTATTAACAGAACTCAATAACCACTGGGCGAATTGACACCAAATTTGGACACAAGACACCTCACAACCCAATGTATGTCCTTCACTCACAAAAATTGATTTTGTCATTGGGAGTTGTAGTTGCTGGGATTTATAGTTCACCTACAATCAAAGAGGTGATTGTCCCTCGTCCCCACCAATCTCATTTGTGGCAAGGGCGGGGCCGAGAGCAGGGCCCCTCCAGAAGATCTTACATTCCTAGGGGGGACGTAGAAGAAGATACCCTCGGACAGATACACTGGGCCGGTGCCGTATAGGGTTTTATAGGTCAAGACCAGCACTCTGAATTGTGCTCGGAACTGGATCGGCAGCCAGTGGAGCTGGCATAACAGAGGGGTGGTATGCTCACTGTATGATGCTCCGGTGATTAATCTAGCTGCTGCCCATTGGACTAGTTGAAGTTTCCGAACAGTCTTCAAAGGGAACTCCATGTAGAGCGCGTTGCAGTAATCTATTCGGGATATGACAAGAGTGTGGACCACCATAGCGAGTGCAGCATTTTCCCGAATAAAGCAGAGAGTGTTTGAGGACCGGGACATCCGTAGGGATACCAAGGGGCTTGTCTATAAAGCTATTCCCCTCCCAACCCTGCTCTATGCCTGTGAGACGTGGACTGTCTACAGACGTCACATGCAACTCCTGGAACGATTCCATCAGCGCTGCCTCCGGAAAATCCTGCAAATCTCTTCGGAAGACAAGCGGACAAACGTCAGCGTGCTGGAAGAAGCAAAGACCACCAGCATTGAAGTGATGGTCCTCCGCCATCAACTCTGCTGGACCGGCCACATTATCCGGATGCCCGACCACCGTCTCCCAAAGCAGTTGCTCTACTCTGAACTCAGGAATGGAAAACGGAACGTTGGAGGACAGGAAAAGAGATTGAAAGATGGCCTCAAAGCCAATCTTAAAAACTCTGGCGTAGACACTGAGAACTGGGAAGCCCTGGCCCTTGAGCGCTCCAGCTGGGGGTCAGCTGTGACCAGCAGTGCTGCAGAATTCGAGGAGGCACTAGTGGAGGGTGAAAGAGAGAAACGTGCCAGAAGGAAGGCGCATCAAGCCAACCCCGACCGGGACCGCCTTCCACCTGGAAACCAATGCCTTCACTGTGGGAGAAGATGCGGGTCAAGAAGAGGGCTCCACAGCCACCTACAAACCCACAAGGAAACCCATCATGGAAGACCATCTTACTCGTCCAATGAGGGATCGCCTAAGTAAGTAAGTAAGTAAGCCAGATCCGACTTCCCAAGGTAGATCCCAGAGAAGAAGATGGCTTTTCCCGGCCTTGTGTTGGGAAGTCCCATTCGGTCGGGAGAGGGAAGGATGACCTTCTCCTAAGAAATATTGGCATTAGGATTGCGTTTAATCCCACTGTAAGGATAGCAAGATATTTGCAAGAGCTGGATTGGAGGCAAGCGGTTGAGTTATTATGTATTTGCCGTTGCCAAGAGTTGGGGGAAAGAAAGAAATGCGATCCATCCTTCAAAAAGCAGCAGCAGATGACGCTTCGGGTTGTATTAAGCCATTTGAAATGTACATATGTGTTAGGATACAGAGGAGGCTGAATAACATGGACTGGAAGCAAGGCAACGATCAATATTTATCTTTCCTCGCCGCATTGGGAGGGAAATAACAGATTTCCCAGATTTCCTAACTGGGTGGAGATGGCGGCATGTTGAGGCTTCTTGTTTTCTATCAATATTGGACCAGCCCGTGAGTGAGGCTCCGTCATGCCGGATGCGTCACGAGCCGCCGCTTCCTCCAAATTCTCACAACTCTTTCGTAACTGCGGTGGATGCTCGCGGTTTAGTCGTAAAAGCAAAGGATCAGATCTGGACATCATCATCATCATCATCATCATCATCATCATCATCATCATCATCAGCTGTACCCACCACACGTTGCTGAGGCCAGCCTTCCCTCCCTCTTTCTCTCCTTCTTTCCCTCCTTCCCTTTTCTTCTTTCCTCCTCTCCTTCCTTCCTTCCCTCTCTACATCTTTCCTTCCTTCCTTAGCTTTTTGCTTCCATCCTTCCTTTTGTCTTTCCTTCCCTCCCTCTTTCTCTTCTTCCTTCACTCCCTCTTTCCTTCCTCCCTTTTTCTTTTCCTTCCCTCCCTCTTTCTCTTCTTCCTTCACTCCCTCTTTCCTTCCTCCCTTTTTCTTTTCCTTCCCTTTCTCTTTCTTCCTTCTCTCCCTCTTTCCTTCCTTCCTTAGCTTTTTGCTTCCATCCTTCCTTTTGTCTTTCCTTCCCTCCCTCTTTCTCTTCTTCCTTCACTCCCTCTTTCCTTCCTTTCTTTTTTTCTTTCCTTCTCTCCTTCTTTCTTTACCTATTTCCTTCCTTTTTCTTTTCCTTCCCCTTGAAAATTGGTATGCCAACAGAGGAGGATGTGTTGTAGCAGTATATCAAGTTTGATCAAGATTGGTGTTAAAATGAGGGAGGGAGAAGTGCTGTTTTCTGCATGTTGCACAATCACTAACGAAGCAATTCGGAAGTTTCAAAAAATTCTGAGTTTTTTCAGAAAAATTCAGAAGTGACTTTAGAATCAAAACACCAGCGCTCCCTAGATCCAAAACGAGTTTTGAACCATTTTTTTAATCAACCAAGCCTAGTACAACAACAATGTTGCAACCCAGAGCAGGAAACTGGACCCTCAGACAACAATCCACCACACTTGACTTCAGGAAAACAATCCTTTTTTATTGATGAAAGATGAATACAAAATAGAAGAAATATGCAAAGGTAAAAACTCACAGTAAAAATCAGGAACAAGAAATGTCCACAAACAAGATCATGAAATCCACAGCAAAACTGCCGAATCCTGGAACCTGTAAGCAATCCATTAACCATACTTGGAACAACTAGAAAACCTCTGAGGAACAAGGCCACTTGAATCAGGAGACCTGGAAAAGCTTGCACATGAATCTGGAACGATGCCTGGTCTGAAGCTGCATTCAGGCCAGGCATACTTAAGGCCAAGAAATCTATTGTGAGACACGCCTGAAGATTTTGTTTGCATTTCTTTCAATCTGGCTGACCTACGTAAACTTTGTGCTTCACCCCGGCTCTGCCAAATCTGCCCCCGCCTATCCTCATTAGGGAGACCAGGTGTCAGATTCTCTGGAGAACTAAGACTAGGAGGAAAAGGGAGTGAAATGTCTCTGCTCGGCTCGGAATGCATGTTCTCATGGGAATTCTGACTTTCCAAGGCTGTAGGATTTTCACTACTCAAACCATCATCATCTAAATTGGCCTCAGAATTCACATTGACATCTACATTGGCATCAGGAAATACAATTAGAGAATCAGGTTCAGGTTCACACACAGGCTGAACCCCAACAAACAACAACAATTTCTATTGATTAGCCAGTTGGCCTCATCAAAAACAGACAGTGTAGACACAAGATACAACATACATCTAGTCCTCCTAAAATAAAATACAAATATACAGGTAGCCATAGATATTTGCATCAACTATCCTTGTCACCCCTACACTGCACCTCAATCGCCAAGCCTAGTAAATAACACAAACCACTCTCCACACCCTAAACGATCTATTTACCTACGTCTTCGTTCCAGTGTCTCAATAAACTCCGAGGTGGGACGTACAAGGAGATAGCTCTTTTATTTTTAATAAATTATTTCTATAATTGTTTTAAAAATTCTTAAAAATCAGTGGATCGTCTAAACATGTTGAAATTTGGTATGCCATCAGAGGAGGATGTGTTGTAGCCGTATATCAAGTTTTATCAAGATTGGTGTAAAAATGAGGGAGGGAGAAGTGCTGTTTTCTGCGTGTTGCACAATCACATCCACCATTAACGAAGCAATTCGAAGTTTCGAAAAATTCCGACTTTTTTTCAAAAATTTTGGAAGTGATTTAGAATCAAAACACCAGCGCTCCCTAGATCCGAAATGAGTTTTGAACCATTTTTTTTAAATCAACCAAGCCTAGTACAACAACAACAATTTTTATTGATTAGCCAGTTGGCCTTATCAAAAACGGACAGTGCAGACACAACATACAACATACATCTAGTCCTCCTAAAATAAAATGCAAATATTTGAAATTTGGTCTGCCAACAGAGGAGGATGTGTTGTAGCAGTATATCAAGTTTGATCAAGATTGGTGTAAAAATGAGGGAGGGAGAAGTGCTGTTTTCTGCATGTTGCACAATCACATCCGCCATTAACGAAGCAATTCGAAGTTTCGAAAAATTCCGACTTTTTTTCAAAAATTTTGGAAGTGATTTAGAATCAAAACACCAGCGCTCCTAGATCCGAAATGAGTTTTGAACCATTTTTTTTAAATCAACCAAGCCTAGTACAACAACAACAATTTTTATTGATTAGCCAGTTGGCCTTATCAAAAACGGACAGTGCAGACACAACATACAACATACATCTAGTCCTCCTAAAATAAAATGCAAATATTTGAAATTTGGTATGCTAACAGAGGAGGATGTGTCGTAGCAGTATATCAAGTTTGATCAAGATTGGTGTAAAAATGAGGGAGGGAGAAGTGCTGTTTTCTGCGTGTTGCACAATCACATCCACCATTAACGAAGCAATTCGGAAGTTTCGAAAAATTCCGACTTTTTTTCAAAAATTTTGGAAGTGATTTAGAATCAAAACACCAGCGCTCCCTAGATCCAAAATGAGTTTTGAACCATTTTTTTAAATCAACCAAGCCTAGTACAACAACAATTTTTATTGATTAGCCAGTTGGCCTTATCAAAAACGGACAGTGCAGACACAACATACAACATACATCTAGTCCTCCTAAAATAAAATGCAAATATTTGAAATTTGGTCTGCCAACAGAGGAGGATGTGTTGTAGCAGTATATCAAGTTTGATCAAGATTGGTGTAAAAATGAGGGAGGGAGAAGTGCTGTTTTCTGCATGTTGCACAATCACATCCGCCATTAACGAAGCAATTCGAAAGTTTCGAAAAATTCCGACTTTTTTCAAAAATTTTGGAAGTGATTTAGAATCAAAACACCAGCGCTCCCTAGATCCGAAACGGGTTTTGAACCATTTTTTTAATCAACTAAACCTAGTACTACAACAACAACAATTTTTATTGATTAGCCAGTTAGCCTCATCAAAAACAGTGCAGACACAACATACAACATACATCTAGTCCTCCTAAAATAATATACAAATATTTGAAATTTGGTATGCTAACAGAGGAGGATGTGTTGTAGCAGTATATCAAGTTTGATCCAGATTGGTGTAAAAATGAGGGAGGGAGAAGCACTGTTTTCTGCATGTTGCACAATCACACCCGCCATTAACAAAGCAATTCGGAAGTTTCGAAAAATTCCGACTTTTTTCAGAAAAATTTGGAAGCGACTTTAGACTCGAACAACCAGTGCCTCCTAGATCAGAAATGAGTTTTAAACCTTTTTTACCAAAATCAACCAATCCTAGTATATAGCACAAACCACTCTCTCCACCCTAAACGGTCTATTTACCTACGTCTTCGTTCCAGTGTCTCAATAATCTGTTTTTTCGGCTCAAAGGAGTGGTGTTGGCGTGCAATTATATTCCTTATCTTTTCTAAAGAAGGAACCCATAAAAATGCAAAGGAGGAAGCTGTCCTCTTGCAGCCGAAGGGAAGGGAAGGGGGAAATATTTCCACAAAGAGCTATTTGTTGTTTACACCATCAAATATTTATAATGATGCCAGATGCGTGGAAATTATTACAAGGAGAGTTTTCCCTCTCTGCCTTCTTACTGGCCGGATGCCAGGTTTCGCAGGCTGTAAACAATAATAAAAAAAACCCTTCTATGGAGAGCGCATAATAACGGGAGCCCGGCTCCGTCTCCAGCTCTTCCACTTGATGCACAAGCACTCTTCCAGGCAATCCAAAGGACTCTCGATGAAGCAAGCCGTGCTCGCCTAAGCGCCTTTGCACAGAAATACACAGACCCCACCCTGTGATAGGACTTGCTCTCCAGGAAAGAGGTTTGGGGTTGCAAACACACGGCCGAGGCAAGATGTTGGGATTCTGTGGGCAACCTTGAGCACCAGACCTCAGGCAGGCTTGGGGTCTGTAGCGAAATTGCTACTCTATGTTAAATTATTGGTGTATAGCTCTATGTTTACATATGGCAGATAGGGAAGAATAGGCACAGACAGGGTAGCAACAGCAGAGATAGGATTCATTTGCATATGGAAACCGATTGGTCATATGCAGATTAGCGTAGGCCCAGGATTTGAAAAGGTTGCTAGGCCAAAATGACAGTTGGAGAGAGAGAAGAGCTAAACATTCCAAAGGGGCGGAGCCAAGGTTTTAAAAACAGGCAGTTAGAGAGACAAAAGGGTCAGTTAGGAATTGTTGTTTGTGAGAGAGTTAAGGATTCCTGTTTGTGAGAGACAGTTAGGAACTTCTGTGAGAGAAAAGACTTAGGAACTCCTGTTAGAAATAAATAGTTATGAAGATGTGTTAAAAACTTCTGATATATAGAAGCAGTTAGTTAAATAGAGCTCAAGATTTAGGAACATAAAGAAAGCCACTGGTGCTTTAATCAGAAACTAATTTCAGTCGAGAGTGTGTAAAGCAAGTAACATGTTTGTGAATGTGAAACATTGAAAGTCTATTTCAGAAAAGGAAACCAAGTATATTATACTGACTGTAAGCCTCAAGATTGCAACAAATCACAAATGTAACCACAAGCGTTGGAGCCAGAAGTTATAATAAACTGTGTTACTTTGTTATACAGAAGAGTGCCTCATTGTCTGTACAAAGGTTAAACAGTCCCAGTTAATGTAAAAGAAGAAACTGAATCGGTATAAGGGCAAAGAGGTTTTCCTTTAATAAAGAAATAGTCTCCCTCTCTCGTCACAGAGTTCAAAAGCCCTGGGCTGCCGTGCCTCTTCATCCTCTTCTTTTCCTCCTCCAGCACTTCCTCCTCTGCTCTTTCTCCTCGCCCTCCTCTGGACACATTCCAGCTTAGAGTCAATATCTCTCTTGAATTGTGGTGCCCAGAATGGGACACAATATTCCAGGTAACGTGGTCTAACCAAAGCGGAATAGAGCATGGGGAGCATGACTTCCCTAGATCTGGACACTAGGCTCCTCTTGATGCAGGCCAAAATCCCATTGGCTTGTTTTGCTGCCACATCACACTGTTGTCTCATGTTTACCTTCCTGTCCACGAGGACTCCAAGATCTTTTCCACACATCCTGCTCTCGAGCCAGGCATTGTCCCCCATTCTGTCTCTTTGCATTTTGTTTTTTCTGCCAAAGTGGAGTCTCTTGCATTTGTCCCTGTTGAACTTCATTCTGTTAGTTTTGGCCCTTCATCTCTCTAACCTGTCAAGATCCCTTTGAGTCCTGCTCCTGTCCTCTGGAGTGTTGGCTCTCCCTCCCCATTTGGTCCCGTCTGCAAACTTGATGATCCTGCCTTCTTGCCCTTCTTCTAAGAGTCATGAATGAAGATCCTGATCAGGAGTCATTGTGGCTTCTAGGAGAAGTTGGAGCTTTGTTTGCTCTAGGACCCAGTTCATGGTATCCGAAGCACCACATTTCTCTTCTTGGCTGTCAAATCAAGCTCCAGGATGGAAATGCTTTTCTGCTTCTGGGATGCAGAGGGTGGTTTTCCCCATTGCTTGACTGACACTTAGTGGGAAAAGATATGTATTGCAATCAGTTCCTCTTCCAGACATGACAGGAAC
This sequence comes from Anolis sagrei, assembly GCF_037176765.1. Classification (NCBI taxonomy): domain Eukaryota; kingdom Metazoa; phylum Chordata; class Lepidosauria; order Squamata; family Anolidae; genus Anolis; species Anolis sagrei. Next base: position 36,611,051 of record NC_090030.1, on the reverse strand, counting down.
TGAGACTGTAGGAAATGCATTTTATTTATTTTATTTATATACTAGACTCTCTCTCTCTCTCTCTCTCTCTCTCTCTGTGTGTGTGTGTGTGTGTGTGTGTGTATAGCCATCCCCTGCCAGGCGTTGCTGTGGCCCAATCTGATGATCTGGAAAATAAAGTAAGGAGAAAGTGTTGGTTTCTAATGTATGTCATGTCTTGATTCTTGTGGGTAAACAGTATTTCTTGCTGTTTCTTTGTCAGTGTTGATGTGGAGAGTGTCTGGTTTGCCCACCCTGGAACAGGCAACATATCGTTGCCCTTCTTCAGGGGTCCCTTTCAAATCTATGATACTATAGCTCTCTCTGTGTGAGTCATATCTATCTATCTCTATGGCTGGATGGCTCTCTGTCAGGAGGGCTTTGATTACGTTTTCTTGCCCTGATGAAGGGAGTTGGACTGGATGGCCTTAAGTATTTTCTCTTGGTCATGAGGGTTCTGTGTGGGAAGTTTGCCCTTATTCTGTCATGGGTGGGGTTCAGAATGCTCTTTGATTGTAGATGAACTATGAATCCCAGTAACTACAACTCCCAAATGTCAAAGTCTATTTCCCCCAAACTCCATCTGAGTTCACATTTGGACATATGGAATATTTGTGCCAAGTTTGGACCAGATCCATCATTGCTTGAGTCCAGTGCTCTCTGGATGTAGGTGAACTACAACTCCCAAACTCAAGGACAATGCCCACCAAACCCTTCTAGTGTTTTCTGTTGGTCATAGGGGTTCTGTGTTGGAAGTTTGCCCCTAATCTGTCATGGGTGGGGTTCAGAATGCTCTTTGATTGTAGGTGAACTATAAATCCCAGTAATTTCAACTCCCAAATGTCAAGGTCTATTTCCCCCAAACTCCATCTGTGTTTACATTTGGGCATATGGAGTATTCGTGCCAAGTTTGGTCCAGATCCATCATTGTTTGAGTCCAAAGTGCTCTCTGGATGGAGGTGAACTACAACTCTCAAAATCAAGGACAATGCCCACCAAACCCTTCTAGTGTTTTCTGTTGGTCATAGGGGTTCTGTGTGGGAAGTTTGCCCCTAATCTGTCATGGGTAGGGTTCAGAATGCTCTTTGATTGTAGGTGAACTATAAATCCCAGTAATTACAACTCCCAAATGTCAAGGTCTATTTCCCCCAAACTCCATCTGTGTTCACATTTGGGCATATGGAGTATTCGTGCCAAGTTTGGTCCAGATCCATCATTGTTTGTCTCCACAGTGCTCTCTGGATGTATGCCACGTTTGGTTCAATTCCATCACTGGTGGAGTTCAGAATGCTCTTTGATTGTAGGTGAACTATAAATCCCAGCAGCTACAACTCCCAAATCATTTTTTTCAAGTGATGGTGGCTCCTTGGGTTAGTAGTTGTCTTGTGTCCAAATTTGGTGGCAATTCGTCCAGTGGTTTTTGAGTTCTGTTAATCCCACAAACGAGCATTACATTTCAGTACCTTGGACAGGGCCTTTGAGAGGGAAACCACAGACCATCGCTAATGCAGGGCATTCTCAGGGGTGGCCCCTGTCCTTTAATGTCTTGTGAGGTCTCCTTGGAGCTGGAGATAGGTGCCAGGCTGAAAACCACGGAAAAATTGGACGCTGTTATACATTCCGGATGCATTTTGCGCCCAACCATGGCTGGCCTTCCACCTCCCCAAACGTCCCCCGTGATCAATAGCCAGAACGCTCACTAATCCCATTACAGCCAAGGGAAACCAACGTCCGTGATGAGAAAATGATGAGACCGTCCTGTTCAATCAGCTAATCTGTTTGTCTTTCTCCTTCCTACCCGTGATTATGTTTCGGAGGCGAGGCTGCAACGAAGCCCCGGAGTGACATGTTTGCGAAGGCTGGGCCAAGGAGGGGCCGGTCAAGGGGCTCCGGCCATTCCCTTGGCAGGAGATCACACTCATCTACAGCAAGGAGGAAGGGAAGGCATTCGGAGAGAGAAGCAACGCTCATCCCTTGCATCATGTGGAGAACCAGGACAACAAGCTGGCAACAACTCCCTTTCCCTTAATGCAGTGTTTCTCAACCTGGGGGTCGGGACCCCTGGGGGGGTTGCGAGGGAGTGTCAGTGGGGTCGCCAAAGATCATCAGAAAGCGCAGTACTTTTTGTTGGTCATGGGGTTTTGTGTGGGAAGTTGGTCCCAATTCTAACCTTGGTGGGGTTCAGAATGCTCTTTGATTGTAGATGAACTATACATCCCAGTTACTTGTTGTTGTTGTTGTTCATTCGTTCAGTCGTCTCCGACTCTTCGTGACCTCATGGACCAGCCCACGCCAAAGCTCCCTGTCGGCCGTCACCACCCCCAGCTCCTTCAAGGTCAATCCAGTCACTTCAAGGATGCCATCCATCCACCTTGCCCTTGGTCGGCCCCTCTTCCTTTTGCCTTCCACTTTCCCCAGCATCATTATCTTCTCTAGCTGACCTCATGGACCAGCCCACGCCAGAGCTCCCTGTCGGCCGTCACCACCCCCAGCTCCTTCAAGGTCAGTCCAGTCACTTCAAGGATGCCATCCATCCATCTTGCCCTTGGTCGGCCCCTCTTCCTTTTGTCTTCCACTTTCCCCAGCATCATTCCCTTCTCTAGGCTTTCCTGTCTTCCCATGATGTGGCCTTCAAAGGACTTCCTCTTGGCCTCTCCTCTCCTTCCCTCCAGTGAGCTTTAGTCGGGCTTTCTTTCCTGGAGGATGGACTGGTTGGATCTTCTCGCAGTCCAAGGCACTCTCAGCACTTTCCTCCAACACCACAGCTCAAAAGCATCGATCTTCCTTGGCTCAGCCTTCCCGAAGGTCCAGCTCTCACCTCCGTAGGTGACTACAGGGAAGACCATGGCTTGGACTAGGCAATGGATCTTGGTTGCCAGTCTGATGTCTCTACTCTTGACTATTTTGTCGAGACTGGACATTGCTCTCCTCCCAAGAAGTAAGCGTCTTCTGATTTCCTGGCCACAGTCTGCATCTGCTGTAATCTTTGCGCCTAGAAATACAAACCCTGTCACGGCCTCCACATTTCCTCCCTCTATTTTCCAGTTGTCAATCATTCTTGTTCTCTATTTTCCAGTTGTCAATCATTCATCCCAGTTACTACAACTCCCAAATGTCAAGGTCAATTTTCCCCAAACTCCACCAGTGTTCACATTTGGGCATATGGAATTTTTGTGTCAAGTTTAGTCCAGATCCATCATTGTTTGAGTCCACAGTGCTCTCTGGATGTGTGCCTAGTTTGGTCTAATTCCATCATTGGTGGAGTTCAGAATGCTCTTTGATTGTCGGTGAACTATACATCCCAGTAACTACAACTCCCAACTTGTTTGAGTCCACAGTGCTCTCTGGATGTAGGTGAACTACAACTCCCAAGCTCAAGGTCAATGCCAACCAAACCCTTCCAGTATTTTCTGTTGGTCATGGGAGTTGTGTGTGCCAAGTTTAGTTCAATTCCATCCTTGGTGGAGTTCAGAATGCTCTTTGATTGTAGGTGAACTATAAATCCCAGCAACTACAACTCCCAAATGTCAAGGTCTATTTACCTTAAACTCCATCTGTGTTCCTAGTTGGGCATATGGAATATCCGTGCCAAGTTTGGTCCAGATCCATCATTGTTTGAGTCCACAGTGCTCTCTGGATGTGGGTGAACTACAACTCCCAAACTCAAGGTCAATGTCTACCAAACCCAGTTTTTTCTGTTGGTCATGGGAGCCCTGTGTGCTAAGTTTGGCCCAGTTCCATCATTGGTGGAGTTCAGAATGCTCTTTGATTGCAGGTGAACTATAAATCCCAGCAGCCACAACTCCCAAATGACAAAATCAATTTTTTTTAGTGGAGGACATAAATTGGACTGTTAGGTGTCTTGTGTCCAAATTTGGTGTCAATTCCCCCAGTGGTTATTAAGTTCTGATGGTCGCATGAACTAACATTACATTTTTATTGATATAGATAAAGACTAATGAATACTGAATTCACGTTTTGTAGAAAAATCAGTAACGCCTCAATATTTTACAATCTGTAGCAGCAGAAAGTGAACTCTGGTTGAGGAGCCCTCCTTGTGTATGACACAAAGCTCTGTATTGGTAGAACTAACGTAGCTCTAAATCCCGCGCAGGGAGGAAACCGGTTCCCGGTTCAACGCTCCAAGATCTTGCAAAGCTTTTGGATCAGGGGACCACGGTGTGTGTGGTTGTTGAACATGTTGTGATCTTGGTTGGGGTCGCTCTCGGTGAAGTAGAGCTCCCCGCCGTGGACGTCCCTCAGGTGCACCGTGAAGTTGTTGGGGTCGAAGCCAAACCACACCGTGCACCTGTAATCCGCGGTACGGATGGAGTAGCCCATCACGCGGATGTCCTGCAGTGCCGGCAGGTCCGAGTTCCAGCCGGGGGTGTCTCCGGGGCGCGGGTACTGGCTGAGGGCGATCGGAGGGTCGGCGGCCGCGTCCTCTCCTCCCGCTCGGCCCGGCGGGAAGTACCGAGCCACGCTCTGCCCCTCGACGCACAGGGACTCCCCGAAGGAGGGCTGCGGGCACGGGGGAGGCGCCGGCAGCCCTGCAAGCTCCGCCAGCGTGGCAAAGAGCGACACCAGCTCCACCGTTGCGTCCGGCTGCCCTGGAGGGAGACACAAGGGGGGGGGCGCATCACTGGGCGGAAGGAGAACAGGATACAGGCCCTCCCCGAGTTACAAACACCCCACTTACAAACAACTCCTAGTTAAGAACAGGGCTGAGACCACACACAGAGAGAGAACTCTTCCCTTTGGAAGGAAGGGAAGGAATGAGGGAGGGGAATCCACTTTTGGAAGGTTGTTATTGTCATGGGGAAAGGTCCTTCCACCGTTGCGGTTGGCTGCCCTGGAGGGGGACACAAGGACAACAGGATACAGGCCCTCCCCGAGTTACAAACACCCCACTTACAAACAACTCCTAGTTAAGGGGAAGGGGAAGGGAAGGTGTAGCGAATTTGTTGATCTATGTTAAATTTTTGATGTATAGCTCTATGTTGCAATGTGGCAGAATTGGCAGAAATAGGGCAGCAATAGTAGAGGCAAGATTAATTTGCATACATGCAGCCGATTGGTCGTATGCAGATGAGTGTAGGCCAGGATTTGAAAGGGCCACTGAGCCAGAATGGCAGTTGGGAGGTAGAGAGCTGAACATTCCAAAGGGGCGGAGTTAAGTTTAAAAATAGGCAGTTAGAGAGTCAGAAAAGTTCAGTTAGGGATTCCTGTTTGTGAAGGACAGTTAGGAACTTCTGTGAGAGAAAAGCAGTTATGAAAATGGAGCTTATTTTCTAAGGAAAATAAAGAAGTGCCAGTGTGGTTTAAGGCGGAATAGAGTTCTGTCAAGAGCATATGAAAAAGTAACATATTTGTTGAAGTGGAACAGTTGAAGTTTGATAGGAAAAGTTAACTAAGTGAATGATATTGAATGTAAGACTCAAGACTGTAACAGAACACACAAATGTAACCATAAGCGTTGGAGCCAGAAGCTATAAATAAACTTTGTTACTTAGTTTACTACAAGAGTGTCTCAAGCCTGTAATATAAAAGCCTCAAGGTTAAAGCTCACAAGAAATCCCAAGCCAATTACATCAATACAAGACAGAAAAGGATTTCAAAGAAAATATCTCTCCCCCCCCCCCCCCCCCACATCGTCACCCTTAAAAAGACACCTGAAGAAGAACTGGAGTAGTGAGAAGTCATCCGGGAAGGGAAGGAGGGAAGGAGGGAAGGAGGGAGGGAGGGAGGGAAATCCACTTTTGGAAGGTTGTTATTGTCGTGGGGAAAGGTCCTTCCACCGTTGCGGCCGGCTGCCCTGGAGGGGGACACAAGGACAACAGGATACAGGCCCTCCCTGAGTTACAAACACCCCACTTACAAACAACTCCTAGTTAAGAACAGGGCTGAGACCACAAAGAGAGAGAGAACTCTTCCCCTAGGAAGGAAGGAAGGAAGGAAGGAAGGAAGGAAGGAAGGAAGGAAGGAAGGAAGGAAGTTCCATCTTGTCTCCTGCCTATATCATCAGTGGGAACCCCCCCTCCCGACACAAACTGCTGCTCTGGCCAGAGAGGGGGTGACAGTTGAGGACAGTTCCATCTTGTCTCCTTTGCTTTTCTAATAATATAATATATTGTATATACATATAATATTTATAATATTATAATGTAATACGATATAATACTACTAATAATAATACAATATTACAATATAATATAGTAATATTACTAACAATATTACAATGTAATGGTATAGTACAATATAGTAATATATAATACTGATATTGTACTATGCTAATAATATAATATATTGTTTGTTGTTGTTCATTCGTTCAGTCGCTTCTGACTCTTGGTGACCTCCTGGACCATCCCACACCAGAGCTCCCTGTTGGCCGTCACCACCCCCAGCTCCTTCAAGGTCAAGCCAGTCACTTCATGGACCCTCTTCCTTTTTCCTTCCATTTTCCTCAGCATAATTGACAGCAGAAGGTGTCACCCCAAAGGAGATTCCTCAGAGAATGCAAGCTGGTTATGGTGACTGTGTTGATCTGAGTCCTGTGCATCGTTGGGCAAGTAAGTTGAAAGATGATGAGATGACACCTTCTGCTGTCAAGAATTCAATGACTGCACGTTGCTTAAGTCGCATTGACCGACCGTCTGTACAGGCTTCCATACTTTGCACTTTAACAAGACAACCGTTCAATCCTAAGGCTTCCTGCCCAAATGGAACTGCAGAGGAGAGTCTACTGAACAAGCCAGTACCTGCTGCATACATTGCTTAAATTGCACTGACCGACCGTCTGCGCAGGGTTCCATACTTTGCACTTTAACAACACAACAGTTCAATGCTAAGGCTTCCTGCCCAAATGGAACTGTAGAGGAGAGTCTACTGAACAAGCCAGTACCTGCTGCATACGTTGCTTAAGTTGCACTGACTGACCGTCTGCGCAGGTTTCCATACTTCGCACTTTAACAAGACAACCGTCCAATGCTAAGGCTTCCTGCCCAAATGGAACTGTAGACCAGAGTCTACTGAACAAGCCAGTACCTGCCGCATACCAGTACTGCCATCTGTTGAAGAGTTACCAAGATGGAGGCATTACTTTTCATTACTTTTGGGGTGACACCTTCTGCTGTCAAGAATTCAATGACTGCACGTTGCTTAAGTCGCATTGACCGACCGTCTGCACAGGGTTCCATATTTTGCACTTTAACAACACAACCGTTCAATGCTAAGACTTCCCGCTAAAATGGAACTGTAGAGGAGAGTCTACTGAACAAGTCAGTACCTGCCGCATACCAGTACTGCCATCTGTTGAGGAGTTACCAAGGTGGAGGCATTACTTTTCATTCAACCCTCATACTTGGCTGGAGTTACACTGTTCCAACTTACATACAAATTCAACTTAAGAACACACCCACAGAAGCCATCGTGTTTGCAACTTGGGGGACAGCCTATCCTTAGATTCTGATTCAATCCTGCCCAACTGGCAACGGAAGGGTTTCGGCCATGACGTTGACGTCTTTGTCAATATGGCCATCTCTCACCTTGGTGCGCTGGCCGGGAAACCGGAGTGAAAGGGTCGATGAAAGGGAAGACGTCTTCTCCCGGGCGCGGGGTGGGCGCGGTCACTCCGGGCACGTAGAACATCAGCGGGACGCGGGTCGCGACGTCGTAATTGCTGTACTTGGCCCATTCGCCATGTTCACCCAAGGACCAACCTAGGCCAGAACAAGAGCTGCTGAAGGAACAGGCCGAGCCTTTGTCCTTCTCTCCAAAAAAGGGATGGGGCCTCCCCAGACTACATCTCCCAGGGGTCCTCAGCCCTGTGCCGCACTCGGCATTAATTCTATAGAGCAGTAGTTCCCAACCTTCCTAATGCTGCGACCCCTTAGTACAGTTCCTCATGTTGTGTTGACCCACAACCATAACATTATTTTGCTACTTCACAACTATCATTATCCTATGAATATGAATCGTCATGTAAATATCTGATATGCAGGATGGATTTTCATTCACTGGGCCAAATCTGGCCCAAATATCCGATACACCCAAATTTAAATACTGGTGGGGTTGGGGGAATTGATTCTGTCATTTGGGAGTTGTAATTGCTGGGATTTATAGTTCACCTACAATCAAAGAGTATTCTGAAGTTCACCAACGATGGAATTGAACCAAACTTGGCACACAGAACTCCCATGACTAAGAGGGAATACTGGGAAGATCTGGTGGACATTGACCTTGAATTTTTGGAGTTGTAGTTCACCTACATCCAGAGAGAACTGTGGATTCAAACAATGATGGATCTGGAGTAAACTTGGCACAAATACTCAATATCCCCAAATGTGAACACTGGTGGAGTTTTGAGGAAAATAGACCTCAGCATTTGGGAGTTGTAGTTGCTGGGATTTATAGTTTATCCACAATGAAATGGCATTCTGAACCTCACCAACGATAGAATTGGACCAAACTTCCCATACAGAACCTCCATGACCAACAGAAAATACTATGTTTTCTGATGGTCTTTGGCGACCCCTCTGACACCCCCTCGCGACCCCCACAGGGGTCCCGACCCCCAGGTTGAGTAACACTGCTATAGAGACACCCACAGAATGCAGGTGGGATTTCTGTATGGATGTATTGTTGTTGTAATCGGGCACTGAATGTTTGCCTTTTATCTTTGGAATCCACCCTGAGTCCCTTTGAGGAGAGAGAGCGAAATATAAATAAAGGTTATTATTATTATTATTATTATTATTATTATTATTATTAAAGCTGTCCCCTGTCACGCGTTGCTGTGGCCCACATGGGGGTTCTGTGTGGGAGGTTTGGCCCAATTCTATCATTGGTGGGATACAGAATGCTCTGTGATTGTAGGTGAACTATAAATCCCAACAACTACAACTCCCAAATGTCAAGATTCTATTTTCCCCAAACTCCACCAGTGTTCACATTTGGGCATATTGAGTATTTGTGTAGAGTTTGGCCCAGATCCATCATTGTTTGAGTCCACAGTGCTCTCTGGATGTAGGTGAACTACAACTCTCAAACCAAAGGACACTGCCCACCAACCCTTTCCAGTATTTTCTGTTGGTCATGGGAGGTCTATGTGCCAAGTTTGGTTCAATTCCATCGTTGGTGGGGTTCCAAATACTCTTTGGTTGTAGGTGAACTATAAATCCCAGTAAGTACAACTCCCAAATGTCAAGATTCTATTTTCCCCAAACTCCACCAGTGTTCACATCTGGGCATATTGAGTATTAGTGTAGAGTTTGGCCCAGATCCATCATTGTTTGAGTCCACTGTGCTCTCTGGATGTAGGTGAACTACAACTCCCAAACTCAAGGTCAATGCCAACCAAACCCTTCCAGTATTTTCTGTTGGTCATGGGAGAACTGTGTGCCAAGTTTGGTTCAATTCCATTGTTGGTGGGGTTCAGAATGGTCTTTGATTGTAGGTGAACTATAAATCCCAGCAACTACAACTCCCAAATGACAAAATCAATTTTTTTGAGTGAAGGACATAGATTGGGTTGTCGGTTGTCTAGTGTCCAAATTTGGTGTCAATTCATCCAGTGGTTTTTGAGTTCTGTTAATCCCACAAACGAACATTACATTTTTATTTATATAGATTATTATTATTATTATTATTATTATTATTATTAAGAGGAGGACACCTTGCAGGAAGCGCCTGGCGGGGAGGGCAGGGGCACCAAGGACTTACCGTGGTCAGCCGTGAACACCACAATGGTATTATGAGAGAGGCCTTCATCATCCAAGCCGTTCAGAAGCTTCCCAACCAACATGTCCAAGTAAGAGACGGAGGCAAAGTAACTCTGGCGAATCCGCCGCTATGGAATAGGCATCACAAGCAAAATCAGCAGGTTGCAATGGCTGAGAAGTCTAGTCAAACAATCTTGGTGTTTTCAGGTGGAAGGTATGCTTGCAAGAGCTACCTCCCAAAGCACATCAAGAGTGGATACCATTTCCATACTGTCCCCCCCCCCCCCCCCCAAATACCCTGGGACAAGCACACTCCCCTGAGGCAGGGTCATTATTCTGTTTCCACCATCTGCTTCTCTGGCCCTGGAACCCAACAAAAAAGCTCCTGTTTTGTAGCAGATTTCCTATGAGGCGGGTGAGGTGGTAGCCCTTTGTGATATTATACATTTTTATTACCCAAGTAGCTGTACGAATTCGTGCAGAAGGCCTTCCTCCCACCTCCGAGGGTCCCGGGGCTTCCTACCTGGAAGTCTTCTGGGATCGGCCCGTAAGGGAAGCTGATGTTGAGGGCTGCCACGTCTTCCCGGTGCCTGATGTCCGTCCAGGGGTTGTATGCCACAGAAGGGAGCTCTTTGGGAATGTCCGGATCCGGGGCCAGCGTGACGTTTTCCAAGGGGTACAGCTTGAGGAATTCCTTGGGGAGAGAAAGAGAGGGGGCCCAGGCTCAGGATGGACACCTCCAGGACCAGGCTTGGAGTAAACCAAGGTCAACATAACGGCCGCACTGTCTTCCTCTGGCTCTATTTGCTGTTCTTTGGATTGCTCCCCTTTTCTATTGCTATAGAACTTCCTTTGTGCTGATTCTTGCATTTTTGCTTTTATGTGGTCCATATAGAAAGTTCTTGCCTTTTCTTTAGAATTTAACCAGTATCTCTTATTATTTAGGGTAACTGTGATGCCCTCAGTTTTTTCCCATCTAAATTTTATTTTATTTTTGATCAGTTCTTCTGTTAAGAAGGAGTACTTTCTACGTCTAGCTAAGGTTTGCTGTGTGACTTCGTTCATAATGACTATTTTATGATGATTATAATATACAGATTTATTACGTTTTCTTTTAGGAAGAAAATGAATCAGATGATGACGAAGAAGAGGACAAAAAATATAGTAAACTACGGAATGGACAAGAGGAAAGAGAACTTAAAAGACTAAGAGAATTCTCCCCAGAAAACTATCAATTGGTGCTACCTCAAGAAGTTCTACAATGGGAGATACCAGAAAACCCTCATGAGTAAAGACTAGGCCTGGGCGGTTTCGTTTCGTTAATTCGTAATTCGTTAATAATTCGTTAATTTTTTCAATTACAAAACGATAACAAACCATTCTGGAGCAATTATTAAAAAAACAAATTTTCAAAAACGTTTTGTAAATGCTTCGTATTTCGATATTGTATTCGTTTCGTTATTGTTTTGAGGTCGTTTCATTATTATTTCCGCATGTCTGGGCCAGTTTTATGGTTTAATTAGTGAAAAAAAATTATAATATCACACCAACAGTCAACAACAGAGGGAGAGGGAAGCTTCAGAAGGTTTTGGAGGTTTTTTAGCGTATTTCGCGGTCGCGTCCGCCATTAACGAATCGATTCGTTATTGTTTCGGAAATCGATTCGTTAATTTTTTACCATTTACGAAATTTCGTAAATATCGAACTTTTTAAAAGGAAAATTTTGTAATTATTTTAAATATCGAAACAAAAAAACCCCCCAAATACAAATCGATTTTAGAAACAAATTTTTCCGTTGTTACCCAGGCCTAGTAAAGACATTAAAATCTACTCTAACAACATCAACGGCATAAACTCACCAAATAAAAGAAAAAGAATCTTTAACTACTTGAAACAAAAGAACCTCGATCTTATAGCACTCCAGGAAACACATATTGCCAACAAGCACGTGAAACATTTGGTACAGGAAAGGCTGGGGAAAGAATTCTACGCGTCATGCAATGAAAAGAAAAAAGGAGCCGTGTTATATGCAAAAAATTGTTTAACCCCATATATTTGTGTATATATGTGTTTGCGTATATATATATATGTGGGTGTATATAAGTGTGTGTATATATGTGTGTGTGTGTATTTGTGCATTTGTGTATTTATACGTCTACATGCATATTGTGTATATGTGTGTGCTTGTCTATATGCATATTTGTGTGTATATATGTTTGTATGTGGATATGTGTATATGTATATATGTATGTGTGCATGCATGTATGTGTATATGTATATCTGAGTGTAAGTATATGTATGTATGTATATGTGTATATATGTGTGTGTGTATTTGTGCATTTGTGTGTTTACACGCCTACATGCATATTGTGTATATGTGTGTACTTGTCTATATGCATATTTGTGTGTATATATGTATGTATGCGGATATGTATATGTGTGTGCATGTGTATATGTATATCTGAGTGTAAGTATATGTATGTGTGTGTATATGTATATATATGTGTGTGTGTATGTGTATTTGTGCATTTGTGTGTTTATACGTCTACATGCATATTGTGTATATGTGTGTGCTTGTCTATTTGCATATTTGTGTGTATATATGTATGTATGTGAATATGTATATGTGGCCGAACATCCAGATCATTATTATTATTATTATTATTAATAATAACAACAACACCAAAAATCCACTTCCCCACGACGTCATGAAACGTTTGAAAAGAATGCTAACCGCACCACTAAAATACGCCAAGAATGCTGTACCCTACACTTGAACCCAACCTAATGTGATGAGAAGAGTAGCTTCCTGGATTTTAAGTGTAGCACTCAGTGGGATTTAGTAAGCGTGATGAAGTGGTACGAATGTTTTAATCCCTTGTTCCCAGAAGGAAGAGCTCTAAGGGATCATAAAATATTTCCCACGGGAGCAACGAGGGCACCCCGAAGCGAAGCGTTTCCACCCACCTTGGGATATCTGAATGGGATGTGAGGTTTGTGGTATCCGACAGCGAGGAAGAATTTCCGGCCGTGCTCTTTCACGATGTCCAAGAGGCGGAGGGCTTCTTCGGTGCTCTGGATGTCCGGCAAGGTCTCCTCGGGCATCTCCGACACGTCCACGGGGCAAAGGAGGTTGGCGTGGAGGCTCCCATCTGCCCCTTTGCAAACCTGGCGAGGAAAAGGAAAAGGAGAGGTGGGCAGGGCGAGGCGAGGCGCTTCCGTCCATGGAACGCAGGGAAAGAAGATCCTACAAAACTATTGGAACAAGGTTTGGCTTTGTCCTCTCCCCTTTCTTCAGATTTCTCCTCTTCGGTCCTATGTATTCATTGATACCCCACTTCACTTATCTATCTATCTCTTCCTACAGAGGCTCAAAGCGGCTCACAATCAAAAACATCACATTACAATCAATATTTTTATATATATATATATAATAGCATAATATTAGTATTATATATTATTATATGGTATTACACTGCAATCTCATTAGTGTCAGAGTATTGACGCTTGCCAGCGGAAGGATTGTTATATCAGCAGACACTGTGTTCAAAATTAGGACTCTGCAGGCTTTTCAGTTACAACAGAAAACTAAGTTTTACTAAGTACATCTATACATGTCTATTCACAGCAAGCTACAGACAGGAACTCCTAGCAAAAATAACAGTCTCGGAACATCTGCTTATCTATCTTCTGGCTGAGACCAGCTCCTCCCTCTTCTTCCCAGCCAGAGGACACGTTATCTCATTTCTGTCAAGGTTACAGTTTCACAGCCTCACAATAGAGTTTCACAATAGAATCCATCTTGAAATACATAGAAGCACACTGAAAAACACATACATAACTAAATAATCCTGACAATTAGTAGCATTATATGTATATTATATTATTATATTGTACTAGCGGTCCCCTGCCAGGTGTTGCTGTGGCCCAGTCTGGTGATCTGGAAAATAAAGTAATGAGAAAGTATTGGTTTCTAATATATGTCATATCTTTCTGCTTGTGGGTAAACAGTATTTCTTGCTGTTTCTTTGTCGGTGTTGATGTGGAGAGTGTCTGGTTTGCCTACTCTGGAACATACAACATATCATTGTCTTTCTTTATGGGTCTGTTTCCAATCTAGGATACTGCATCTGTCATATACATATATGTGTGAATGGCTGGATGGCCCTTTGTCAGGAGGGCTTTGATTATGTTTTCTTGTCCTGGTGAAGGGAGTTGGACTGGATGGCCTTAAGGCAACCTGGGAAGTCAAGACCCCCAGTAACTATAAATGAACTATAAATCTGCAACTCCCAAATGTCAAACTCCATCTGTGTTCATATTTGGGCACATGGCGTATTCGTGCCAAATTTGGTCCAGATCCATCATTGTTTTGAGTCCACAGTGCTCTCTAGATGTAGGTGAACTACAACTCCCAAAACCCAAGGTCAATGCCCACCAAATCCTTCTAGTGTTTTCTGTTGGTCATGGGAGTTCTGTGTGCTAAGTTTGGTTCAATTCCATCGTTGGTGGAGTTCAGAATGCTCTTTGATTGTAGGTGAACTATAAATCCCAGCAACTACAACTCCCAAATGTCAAGGTCTATTTTCCCCAAACTCCACCATTGTTCACATTGGGGCATAGTGAGTATTCGTGTAGAGTTTGATCCAGATCCATCATTGTTTGTGTTCACAGTGATCTCTGGATGTAGGTGAACTACAACTTCCAAACTCAAGGTGAATGCCCACCAAACCCTTTCAGTATTTTCTGTTGGTCATGGGAGTCCTGTGCGCTGAGTTTGATTCAATTCCATCATTGGTTGAGTTCAGAATTCTGTTTGATTGTAGGGGAACTATAAATCCCAGCAACTACAACTTCCAAATGACGAAATCAAATTTTTTTTGAGTGAAGGACATACATTGGGTTGTTAGGTGCCTTGAGTCCAAATTTGGTGTCAATTTGTCCAGTGGTTTTTGAGTTACGTTAATCCCACAAACGAACATTACATTTTTATTTATATCGATTATATTGTATTACATTACAATATTATTATTTGTATATATATTATATTGTTAGCACAGCATAATATTATATATTAGTATATGGTATTATACTGCAATCTTATTAGTAGTATCATATATATGATTATTATATTGCATGACATGATTATACACTAATATATACAACATATTATTAGTATATGATATGGGATTACATAGTATATGATGTCGGGATTCAAAATCCAAAACAGCAAGACGATTTGACAAACAGCCACAATAATGTATACTGGTTTTAAATCATAGAATCATAGAATCATAGAATCAAAGAATTGGAAGAGACCTCATGGGCCATCCAGTCCAACCCCATCCTGCCAAGAAGCAGGAATATTGCATTCAAATCGCCCCTGACAGATGGCCATCCAGCCTCTGATTAAAAGCTTCCAAAGAAGGAGCCTCCACCACACTCCGGGGCAGAGAGTTCCACTGCTGAACGGCTCTCACAGTCAGGAAGTTCTTCCTAATGTTCAGATGGAATCTCCTCTCTTGTAGTTTGAAGCCATTGTTCCTAGTCTCCAAGGAAGCAGAAAACAAGCTTGCTCCCTCCTCCTCCCTGTGGCTTCCTCTCACATATTTATACATGGCTATCATATCTCCTCTCAGCCTTCTCTTCTTCAGGCTAAACATGCCCAGCTCTTTAAGCCGCTCCTCATAGGGCTTGTTCTCCAGACCCTTGATCATTTTAGTCGCCCTCCTCTGGACACATTCCAGCTTGTCAATAACTCTCTTGAATTGTGGTGCCCAGAATTGGACACAGTATTCCAGATGTGGTCTAACCAAAGCAGAATAGAGGGGTAGCAGCAGAATAGAGGGGTAGCAAATGCTTGTTTATGTTTATGTTTAACTGATTGCTTATTATGTTTCATATTTAGGTCCTTGATTGTTGCTGATTTTGTATTGTATTGTATTTTACTGCATTCTAACAGACCAATCTCCCTGCTGTGCCACCTCTACAAAGTTCTGAAGAGACTTATTTTGCATAGAATTATGGAAAATATAGACCCATGTCTGATTCCTTCAGGAAAGGCAGAAGCTGCACATCGCAAGAGCTGAACCTGACTCAGCACATAGAAGATGGCTTTGAAAGGCAGCAGATCACAGGAGCTGTCTTCATAGACCTGTCAGCGGATTATGATACTGTGAACCACCGCCTCCTCCTGAGAAAAATGTATAGTATCACAAAGGACGACCACCTCACCCGCCTCATAGGAAACCTTCTACAAAACAGGAGCTTCTTTGTTGAGTCCCAGGGCCAGAGAAGCAGATGGCGGAAACAGAAGAATGGCCTGCCTCAGGGGAGCGTGCTCGCTCCATCCATGTTCAACATCTACACAAATGACCAGCCACTGCCAGAAGGGACAGAGAGCTTCATCTATGCTGATGATCGTGCCATCACCGCCCAAGCAGGGAGCTTTGAGACGGTAGAACAGAAGCTCTCCGAAGCTCTAGGTGCTCTTACTGCCTATTACAGGGAAAACCAGCTGATCCCTCATCCATCTAAAACACAGACATGTGCCTTTCATCTCAAGAACAGACAAGCATCCCGAGCTCTGAGGATTATTACCTGGGAAGGAATCCCACGGGAGCATTGCAGCGCATCCAAATACTCTGGACCGTGCTCTGACCTACAAGAAGCACTGCCTGAACATCAAGCAAAAAGTGGACGCTAGAAACAATATCATACGAAAGCTGACTGGCACAACCTGGGGATCACAACCAGACACAGTGAAGACATCTGCCCTTGCGCTGTGCTACTCTGCTGCTGAGTATGCATGCCCAGTGTGGAACACATCTCACCACGCTAAAACAGTGGATGTGGCTCTTAATGAGACATGCCGCATTATCACAGGGTATCTGCGCCCTACACCACGGGAGAAATTACACTGCTTAGCCGGTATTGCACCACCTGACATCCGCCAGGAAGTAGCAGCCAATAGTGAAAGGACCAAGGCAGAGACATCTCCAGCTCATCCCCTGTTTGGGTATCAGCCAGCACGCCAACGACTTAAATCCAGACATAGTTTTCTAAGATCTACAGAGACACTCGCTGGAACACCCCAGCAAGCGAGAGTCCAAAAGTGGCAGGCCCAAACCCAGAACCTCAACCAATGGCTGATACCAAATGAGAGACTCCCCCCTGGGCACACAGAAGACGGGGCAACTTGGAAGGCGAGGAACAGACTGCGCTCTGGCACCATGGGATGCAGAGCCAATCTTTAACATGCGAGTGTGGAGAAGAGCAAACCGCTGACCACCTGCTGCAATGCACCCTGAGCCCTGCCACATGATGCACAACGGAGGACCTTCTTGAGGCAACACCAGAGGCACTCCAAGTGGCCAGATACTGGTCAAAGGACATTTAACCAACTACCAAACTCACAAGTTTTGTATTTTTCTGTTTGTTTGCTTTGTTCTGTTAGAAATGTAATATAATTGACTGGCTGCTCTGACACGACAAATAAATAAATAAAATAACATGTTGGATGCCGCTTTCGGTTGCTCCGTGGGAGAAAAGCGGGATACAAATAAACATTTATGATTAATGTGAGAGTTGGGGAGACCTATCCACACCCAACTAGAATACCCGTTCGTTCACCTTCGTGTTTTCATATTTCTCAGAGGAAGGATGGAAAGCCGGAATGGTCCAACTGTATGGATAGTCATCGGTATGGTTCGAGGAAATCCCTAGACAAAAGAAGAGGCAACGTATATTATATAGACTACCACTTATGATATAATACAATCTATATATATATAAATGCTCTGTGTGTTGCAGCTCAGAGTAAGCGAAATATAATGCTTCACCTTGCTTCCAAACATCACCACACAAGAGCTGTCGTTTTATAGTTTGTTGAGGAAAAAAATCCAAGTCAAAATAAGGTAAGTATTGTAAAGTTCCAAAGATTAAGGTTAAATGCAGAATATAGTTCCAAAGATCTTCAGGTAAAAACAGGAGACACAATCCTATTGGCCAAGTTCAAACCGTAGTCCCAGGTACAAGGAATGAAACAATTGCCCCATGAATCACAATGCAAGAAATCCCAAACGTGCTGCTTTCCAGGCTAAGGTTATTCCATGAAGCTTGCAGGCTAATAAACTACGTTGAACTGACGCTTTCCCTTGGTTTGAAAGAAGCCTAAATGCGTTTCTAACAGGAAAACATTACATGAAATCATTGCGATGACCTTTCACCGAGCTGGTTTCTCGTCTGCCAGCCAGGCAAGAACTCCGCCTGACCCGCAAATCAAGACGAGCTTGCATTATCACGGGGTGTCTGCGCCCGACACCACTGGAGAAATTACACTGCTTAGTCGGTATTGCACCACCTGACATCCGCCGGGAAGTAGCAGCCAATAGTGAAAGGACCAAGGCAGAGACATCTCCAGCCCATCCCCTGTTTGGGTATCAGCAGGTCACTATCAAGGCTTTCAGTATTTTCGGTATCAGCATGGGAAGGAGGCCAATGCCTCCCCACCTGTTCGCTATCTCCTTCGTTAACATTCTTTTCTCCTGAGAACCGCTGTGTTGATGTTGACTCTGCACTGTCTGACTCTGCACTGTCTGTGGGAGCCGCAGGCTCAGAGATCTGAAGCACAGAAAAAGAGCCAGGAATCTGAATCCCATCATCCTCATCATCACAGAACATCTCAGCCACAACACTGTGCGTAATGAGTACCTTAAAAACAAAAGAACCAATGAACGAAATCACATCAAGCATGCCTGCCACAGATGTAGGCGAAATGTCAGGAGAGAATGCTTCTAGAACATGTCCATACAGCCCGAAAAACCTACAACAACCCAATGATTCATGAAAGCCTTCAACAATACATGGTAATGTTTTTAATGTATACTCAACAATAAATCTTATTTATCGGGGGATCCACGAGAATGCGTCAGATCCAAGACGTCCAACAGTTTCAACACTTACCTGGGTGAAACACTTTCCCGACTGACATGGTGATGTAGCCGTTCTCCTGGAAGTACTGCGGTAACGTGGAGTAGTTTCCCGCATGCGCCCTCCAGTAGGAATTGAAGTCGTAAAGCCTGGTGGTGTCCGGCCTTCGCCCGGTCAGGAAAGACACCCTGCTCGGGGCACAGACCGCTTGCTGGAAGGCAGGGGAGGGCAGGAGGAAGGCAGAGAGAGTCAATGGGCAGCACAGCTCTGGCGGGTCGAGCCCTCCATGCAAAGCATGCACTCAATGGCGCAACACAGGCTAGGCATCGTACCGCCAATCCACACCATCTCCAGATAAGTAATTTCATTTATTTATTTATTTAACATAGTTGTACCCCGCCTTTCTCTGCAAGGCGGCTTACAACATGTAAGCGCACAATCCAAACGATATTAAAATTAATCCCTCTACCATTTTATTTTGTGTTTGCTTTATTGTATTTTCCTGTTTGTTGCACTCCAGAAGAGAAACGATACTCTCTGACTTTAAAACACACCACACGTTGAGTGAAAAACCAATCCTTTTTATTGAAGCTGAGTAAAAAAAGCCAGTAGAAAGAAATGCTTGTAAAAAAATAGGAAAATTTCAAAATGTAAAAGATCAGTAAAATGCAGTAATTCAAAGCAATGTCCACAAAAGATATAAAAACAAGTGCAAAGAAGCCAGAATGGATGTCCAAAGAACTTCTAACTGTGCTAAAACACAAAAGAGACATGCACAAGAAGTGGAAAAAGGGAGAAATCACCAAAAAAGAATTCAAATAGCCAACACCGGTAGGGAAAAAGTCTGTAAGGCTAAAGCACAAAACGAGCTCAGGCTTGCCAGGGACATTAAAAACAATAAAAAGGGCTTCTTTTCTTATGTCAGTAGAAAAAGGAAAAACAAGGAGGCGACAGGGCCTCTTCGAGGAGAAGATGGGGCAACACTGACAGGGGGTGATAGGGAAAAGGCAGAACTACTTAATGCCTTCTTTGCCTCGGTCTTCTCACAAAAAGAAACACAACAAGATGAGTCCACAGCAGACAAGGTCACTCTGCTGGCTGTTGTATTGGATCGCACGTCGGACACTTCCTAAGTGTCTAGGACTGTGTGATGTATCGGCAAATAATGCATGCAGATCCCAGTAAGGTGGCCTTCTGCAGCTGGTAGATGGTAATCTTGTCAGTGCTGATTGTTTTTAAGTGCAGGCCAAGGTCTCTAGGCACTGCACCCAGTATGCCAATCACAACCATTATTATTATTATTATTATTATTAATATTATTATTATTATTATTACTATTAGAAACACAACAAGATGAGTCCACAGCAGACACTCTGCTGGCTGTTGTATTGGATCACACGTCGGACACTTCCCAAGTGTCTAGGACTGTGTGATGTATCGGCAAATAATGCGTGCAGATCCCCGTAAGGTGGCCTTCTGCAGCTAGTAGATGGTAATCTTGTCAGCACTGATTGTTTTTAAGTGCAGGCCAAGGTCTTGAGGCACTGCACCCGGTGTGTAAGACTGTAGGTTTTATATAGCAATATTAAATGATCACTCACAAGCCGGTTTTGCTTGGAAATGAATATATTGCTTGTATCTCTGCAGCAAAGGAAGACACTACTGACTTTTTCCCACCACCACTTCCTTTTATACACCTTTCCTGCCCATCTCCCTCCTCTTCTCAGTTTCCTCATTAGAGCTTGTTGCTTCACAAGTTCCAATACAAGGTTTCCAGTGCTCTCTGCTGGCTTCAAAATATTACAGAGAAAAGGCAGCCAGGATGATTCAGTCAGGATGTCACGGAGGGAAATTGCGATGTCTTCATGCCGTCAGAAATTGACTCCTGACACAGTGTGCCGATCACCACTGGGACCACCTTGACTGGCTTGCAGTTTGATCTTTAAACCCTCATATCGTGTCAGCTTTTCCACTTGTTTTCCAGTAAGGTGGCCTTTTGCAGCTGGCAGGTGGTAATCTTGTCAGCGCCGATTGTGTTTGAGTGCAGGCCAAGGTCTCGAGGCACTGCACCCAGTGTGCTAATTACCACTGGGACCCCCTTGACTGGTATTATTATTATTATTATTATTATTATTATTATTATTATTATTAGTTGTGAGTTTATGTAAGTGTATGTTGGTCTATTTTGGTCATGGGTTGCACAAAAAGCAAATTGTGATGTGAGCGGCACCCTTGAGCTGCACCATTGTATGTATCTAAGGGGGCTTGAGCATCCAGGGACTCTGGCATCTGTCCACAGAAGGTCCAACCCAGAGGTAACTTTCAATGGTAAGCAAACAGTATTTTGCCCCCCCCCCTCAACCAATTACTGATATATATTTTCTGTTCGTCGAGGGAGTTGTGTGTGCCATATTTGGTTCAATTCCATCCTTGGTGGAGTTCAGAATGCTCTTTGATTGTTGGTGAACTATACATCCCAGTAACTACAACTCGCAACTTGTTTGAGTCCACAGTGCTCTCTGGATGTAGGTGAACTACAACTCCCAAACTCAAGGTCAATGCCAACCAAACCCTTCCAGTATTTTCTGTTGGTCATGGGAGTTCTGTGTGGCAAGTTTGGTCCAATTCCATCCTTGGTGGAGCTCTGAATGCTCTTTGATTGTAGGTGAACTATACATCCCAGTAACTACAACTCGCAACTTGTTTGAGTCCACAGTGCTCTCTGGATGTAGGTGAACTACAACTCCCAAACTCAAGGTCAATGCCAACCAAACCGTTCCAGTATTTTCTGTTGGTCATGGGAGTTGTGTGTGCCTAGTTTGGTCCAATTCCATCATTGGTGGAGTTCTGAATGCTCTTTGATTGTCGGTGAACTATACATCCCAGTAACTACAACTCGCAACTTGTTTGAGTCCACAGTGCTCTCTGGTTGTAGGTGAACTACAACTCCCAAACTCACGGTCAATGCCAACCAAACCCTTCCAGTATTTTCTGTTGATGGGAGAACTGTGTGGCAAGTTTGGTTCAATTCCATCATTGGTGGAGTTCAGAATGCTCTTTGATTGTAGGCGAACTATATATCCCAGTAACTACAACTCCCAACTTGTTTGAGTCCACAGTGCTCTCTGGATGTAGGTGAATTACAACTCCCAAACTCATGGTCAATGCCAACCAAACCCTTCCAGTATTTTCTGTTGATGGGAGAACTGTGTGGCAAGTTTGGTTCAATTCCATCCTTGGTGGAGTTCAGAATGCTCTTTGATTGTAGGCGAACTATACATCCCCGTAACTACAACTTGCCTATGTCAAGGTCTATTTTCCCCCAAGAGTGCCTCAAGAGCACCCCTGGCGAAATCAACTATACCGCGACTGCTTACTTTGCGTAAGGGTTGCGCCGCCCCTGGTCCAACCCCCCATGCGCACACACAACACTGTAAATGTGGTGAAGAGCACGCAACTGCACACTTACTTGGGCGAAGGCGTTTTGGAAGACTACGCTCCGGGAGGCCAGCTGGTCAATGTTGGGGGATCTCACCAGTTTGTCCCCGTAGGACCCCAAGGCGGGGCGCAGGTCGTCGGCGATGACGAGGAGGACGTTCATGCCACCTCCAGAGACAAGGGAGGAAGGAGAGGGCGGTGAGTCAGCGTCAGTTGGGGAACCAAGAGCGCTAATTTTAACTCCTCTTAACCCTATTAGAGAAGCCGCCGCTGCCGGCGGATCAACGGCCCGTGCGGAGTACGACCACTGGGAAGGATTAACACCACCCGACTTGCTTAAGCCACCCCAGGCACGGCTAGAAAAGCACTGCGGAAAGGAAGGGCAGCAGGCAAACCGTACACTGAGGCCGGGATGGGGTGTTGTAGGGTTTTTCGGGCTGCATTGCCATGTTCTGGAGGCATTTTCTCCTGACGTTTCGCCTGCATCTATGGCAAGCATCCTCAGAGGGAGTGAGGTCTGTTGGAACTAGGAAAAAGGGTTTATATATCTGTGGAGTGACCAGGGTGGGACAAAGAACTCTTGTCTGTTGGAGCTAGGTGTGACTGAGTTGTTGAAGGTTTTTCCAGGCTATATGGCCATGTTCTAGAGGCATTCTCTCCTGACGTTTCGCCTGCATCTATGGCAAGCATCCTCAGAGGTTGTGAGGCCTCTTGGAACGAGGAAAGTGGGTTTATATATCTGTGGAATGACCAGGGTGGGACAAAGGACTCTTGTCTGTTGGACCTAGGTAGGAATGTTTCGACACCACCTTGATTAGCATTGGATGGCCTGGCAGTGCCTGTGATAGTCTTTTGTTGAGAGGTGATTAGATGTCCCCGATTGGGTTGTTGTAGGTTTTTTTCGGGCTATATGGCCATGTTCTAGAGGCATTCTCTCCTGACGTTTCGCCTGCATCTATGGCAAGCATCCTCAGACGTAGTGAATTCTGTTGGAACTAGGAAAATAGGTTTATATATCTGTGGAAAGATCAGGGTGGAACAAAGGACTCTTGTCTGCTGGAGCTAGGTGTGAACGTTTCAACTGACCACCTTGATTAGCATTTGATGGCCTGGCAGTGCCTGGAGCAATCTTTTGTTGAGAGGTGATTAGATGAGGAACCACAGAGAAGTCAAGCATGTGGGCAACATCAACGGAAAGGAAGAAACCACGAAAATGGACAAAATCTGGCTACCAGTATTTTAAAAACTCTAAAATTGCAACAGCACAACAACAGAGAGGAAACAAACAAGGACATCTAATCACCTCTCAACAAAAGATTGCTCCAGGCA
>NC_090030.1:36477616-36582616 GCF_037176765.1 Anolis sagrei | reverse complement strand
TAAAAAGAAGAATTAAAACCCCTAAGACAGAAGTGTGGAGCCTGCGGAGGAGGAGAAGAAGGAGAAAGAGAAGGAGAAGAAGGAGGAGGGGGAGAAGAAGTAGAAGAAGCAGTAGAAGAAGAAGTAGAAAGAGGAGGAGGAGGAGAAGGAGAAGTAGAAGGAGGAGAAGGAAAAGGAAGAGAAGAAGTAGGAGGAGATGGAGAAGAAGGAGGAGGAGAAGTAGAAGGAGAAGAAGAAGTAGAAGGAGGAGGAGAAGGAAAAGAAAGAGGAGGAGGAGGAGAATGAGAAGACGGAGGAGAAGTAGAAGGTGGAGAAGGAGAACAAGAAGAGGGAGAAGGAATATAAAGAGGAGAAAGAGGGGGTGGAGGAGAAGAAGAAGGCGGAGAAGGAGAAGAAGGAGTACAAATAGGAGGAGGAGGAGGAGAAAAAGAAGTAGAAGAAGAAGTAGGAGGAGAAGGAGGAGTAGAAACTGGAGAAGGTGGAGAAGAAGGAGAAGGAGGAGGAGAAGGAAAATGAGAAGGAGGAGGAGGAGAACGAGAAGAAGGAGAAGGAATAGAAAGAGGAAAAAGAGGTGGAGGAGAAGAAGGAGGAGGAGAAGTAAAAGGAGAAGTACAAGTAGAAGGAGGAGGAGGAGAAGAAGTAGAAGAAGGAGAAGAAGACGTAGGAGGAAAAGGAGGAGGAGGAGAACAAGAAGAAGGAGAAGGAATATAAAGAGGAGAAAGAGGGGGTGGAGGAGAAGAAGAAGGCGAAGGAGAAGGAGTACAAATAGGAGGAGGAGGAGGAGAAAAAGAAGTAGAAGAAGAAGTAGGAGGAGTAGAAACTGGAGAAGGTGGAGAAGAAGGAGAAGGAGGAGAAGGAAAATGAGAAGGAGGAGGAGAACGAGAAGGAATAGAAAGAGGAAAAAGAGGTGGAGGAGAAGAAGGAGGAGGAGAAGTAAAAGGAGAAGTACAAGTAGAAGGAGGAGGAGGAGAAGTAGTAGAAGAAGAAGAAGTAGAAGAAGAAGTAGGAGGAGAAGGAGAAGGAGGAGGAGGAGGAGAACAAGAAGAAGGAGAAGGAGGAGAAAGAGGAGGTGGAGAAGAAGGAGGAGGAGGAGAAGTAGGAGAAGGAGAAGTACAAGTAGGAGGAGAAATAGAAGAAGGCGGAGGAGGAGGAGGATAAGAAGATACACAAGCGACCAAGGAAGTCACTCTCATTTCCAGGCCCCAAAAGGAAGTCGCTTCTGAGCTAATACCCAACTGATTAAGGATAATTACAATCATGTGCATAGATATCTGGGAATGAGAGGAGTTAATGTCAGCAACATTCACTTCTGATTGCAAGTCTTTGGCTTATTCGAAAATTAACACTTTTAATTAACGATCTTCCACTGGGTGCCGAGCAACCTTTCGCTTTTAATTGCAAAGGCAAACCAGCATGGAAAACAAACGCAGCTCCCCCTTGAAGCCACGGATTTGGGGCATTTTTCCTTTATTTCCCTAACCCACATCCCTGTGAATTCTGAGTATTTTATATTAAAATCTGGTCTTTCAAAGTGTTGCTGCTCATCTCCGAAGATTCATGGCGTAGACATCCAATCGCTGTTGCACTCCAGACCAGGAAAAGCCCTGTGACTTTAAACACCACCACGTTGAGTAGGAAAACCATCCCTTTATCGAAGATAATTAAAAAGCAGTAAAGTAAAAAAGCACTTTAAAGAAATAGGTATATCCAATTAGGTAGGAAGATATGCCGGAACAAAGTAGTCCAGGGAAATAATTCATCAAAGTCCATTTATATTTATTTATCGTGTCATCAGCAACCATTGTATTACAATTCTAACAGAGCAAAACAAACACAGAGATTAAAAAGAAAAAGAAAAAAAGAAAAAAAAAACCCACACAGATTTTGTAAATTTGGTATTTGGTTAAATGTCCTTTGACCAGTCTCTGGCCCCTTGGAGTGCCTCTGGGGTTGCCACAAGAAGGTTCTCCCTGGTGCATCATGTGGCAGGGCTCAGGGTGCATTGCAGCAGGTGGTCAGTGGTTTGCTCCTCTCCGCACTCACATGTCGTGGATTCCACTTTGTGGCCCCATTTCTTGAGGTTGGCTCTGCATCTCGTGGGGCCAGAGCGCAGTCTGTTCAGCGCCTTCCAAGTCGCCCAGTCTTCTGAGTGCCCAGGGGGGAGTCTCTCATCTGGTATCACCCATGAATTGAGGTGCTGGGTTTGGGCCTGCCACTTTTGGACTCTCGCTTGCTGGGGTGTTCCAGCAAGTGTCTCTGTAGATCTAAGAAAACTATGTCTTGATTTAAGTCGTTGACGTGCTGGCTGATACCCAAACAGGGGATGAGCTGGAGATGTCTCTGCCTTGGTCCTTTCACTATTGGCTGCTACTTCCCGGCGGATGTCAGGTGGTGCAATACCGGCTAAGCAGTGTAATTTCTCCAGTGGTGTAGGGCGCAGACACCCCGTGATAATGCGGCATGTCTCATTAAGAGCCACATCCACTGTTTGAGCGTGGTGAGATGTGTTCCACACTGGGCATGCATACTCAGCAGCAGAGTAGCATAGCGCAAGGGCAGATGTCTTCACTGTGTCTGGTTGTGATCCCCAGGTTGTGCCAGTCAGCTTTCGTATGATGTTGTTTCTAGCGGCCACTTTTTGCTTGATGTTCAGGAAGTGCTTCTTGTAGGTCAGAGCACGGTCCAAAGTGACTCCCAGGGATTTGGGTGTGTGCAATGCTCCCGTGGGATTCCTTCCCAGGTAATAATCCTCAGAGCTGGGGATGCTTGTCTGTTCTTAAGGTGAAAGGCGCATGTCTGTGTTTTAGATGGATTAGGGATCAGCTGGTTTCCCCTGTAATAGGCAGTAAGAGCACCTAGAGCTTCGGTCCATGAAAAACAAAGGCAAAAACTTCTCTAATAAAATCCAAAAAACCAGGAAACATGAATCCGAGGCATGAATATAAACGCATAGAATCAAAACCATGCAACAAAGGCACTTAAGCATGGATCTTTCCAAGCAAACAAGGCGCATCAAGCCAACCCCAACCGGGACCGCCTTTCACCCTCATAGGTCAAGAATAGGGCTCCACAGTTACCTACGGACCCACCGCCAGGACACTACACTTGGAGGACCATCATCCTTGGACTACGAGGGATCGCCTAAGTAAGTACGTACGTAAGAATCCAGATCATCAAAGCAGGTAGTCCACATTATTTGCTTTGAACTGGATTATAGGAGGGCCCTTCTCCTCTGCCAGAAAAAATCCAGATTGCCTGCTTTGCACTCAATAATACAGCAGTGTGGACTCAGATAATCCAGTTCAAAGCAGATGATTTAATAATAATAATAATAATAATAATAATAATACTTTATTTGTACCCCGCTACCATCTCCCCAGGGGACTCGGTGTGGCTTACATGAGGCTGAGCCCACAATACAACAATAAACACAATAATCACAACAATCCAAGCAATTAAAATTAAAAAAAACATGAATAAAATATGCAATATTAACAATAAGACAACACACGATTAAAACTGTGGGAAGGCCAAATGTAAAATTAAAATTGAAAATAATGCTGGAGCATGGGCGAAAAGGTGGTAGTGGCGTTTGTGGAAAACGTACAAGCAGAACTAAAATGTCAAGTGCTTCGGAGGACAAAGTGCTATGGGATCATTATTCTGGGAACGCACACTGGAACAGCCACATCTTCAAGCTCCTCCTGAAGACTGCCAGAGTAGAGGCCTGCCTGATGTCCTTAGAAAGTGAGTTTCAGAGTTGAGGGGCCACCACCAAAAAGGCCCTCTCCCTCTTCCCCACCAATCGTGCTTGCGATGCAGGTGGGATTGAGAGCAGGGCCTCTCCAGATGATCGAAGGGATCGTGTGGGTTCGTACACAGAAATGCGGTCACGCAGGTAGGCGGGTCCCAAACTGTTCAGGGCTTTGTAGGTAAGAATCTGCACCTTGAATTGGGTCCGGAAAATGAATGGCAGCCAATGAAGCTCCTTGAACAGGAGGGTTGACCACTCCCTTTAAGGAGCCCCAGTTAACAACCTGGCTGCCGCCCGTTGCACCATCTGGAATTTCCGAACCGTTTTCAAGGGCAGCCCCACGTAGAGTGCATTGCAGTAATCCAGTCTAGAGGTGACTAAGGTATGGACCACCTTAGCCAGATCCGCCTTCCCGAGGTACGGTCGCAGTTGGCGCAGGTGTCTCAGTTGTGCAAAGGCCGTCCCGGCTACCGACGACGCCAGAGCCTCAAATGTAAGTGACGAATCCATGAGGACTCCCAAACTGCGGACCTGTGGCTTCAGGGGGAGTGTAACCCCGTCCAGCACAGGTTGCCACCCTATACCTCGATCCGGTTTACGATTGACCAGGAGGACCTCAGTCAAATACAAAATTCGTGAGTTTGGTAGTGGATTAAATGTCCTTTGACCAGTAGCTGGCCTCTTGGAGTGCTTCTGGTGTTGCCGCAAGGAAGTCCTCCCTTGTGCATCATGTGGCAGGGCTCAGGTTGCATTGCAGCAGGTGGTCAGTGGTTTGCTCTTCTCCACACTCGCATGTCGTGGATTCCACTTTGTGGCCCCATTTCTTAAGGTTGGCTCTGCATCTTGTGGGGCCAGAGCGCAGTCTGTTCGGCGCCTTCCAAGTCTTCTGTGTGCCCAGGGGGGAGTCTCTCATTTGGTATCAGATTCTGGGTTTGAGCCTGCCACTTTTGGACTCTCGCTTGCTGAGGTGTTCCAGTGAGTGTCTCTGTAGATCTTAGAAAACTATTTCTTGATTTGAGTCGTTGACGTGCTGGCTGATACCCAAACAAGGGATGAGCTGGAGATGTCTCTGCCTTGGTCCTTTCACTATTGGCTGCCACTTCCCAGCGGATGTCAGGTGGTGCGATACCGGCTAAGCAGTGTCATTTCTCCAGTGGTGTCGGGCGCAGACACCCTGTGATGATGCGGCAGGTCTCATTAAGAGCCACATCCGCTGTTTTAGCGTGGTGAGATGTGTTCCACACTGGGCATACCTACTCAGCAGCAGAGTAGCACAGTGCAAGGGCAGATGTCATCACTGCGTCTGGTTGTGATCCCCAGGTTGTGCCAGTCAGCTTTCGTATGATATTGTTTCTAGCACCCACTTTTTGCTTGATGTTCAGGCAGTGCTTCTTGTAGGTCAGAGCATGGTCCAGAGTGACTCCTCCCAGGGATTTGGGTGCGCTGCAATGCTCCCGTGGGATGTGGACACACATAAATACATAGTTTAAAACAGGTTAAATCACATAATAAAATTAATATAAAACAATTTAAAACTATAAAAAAATCCATTCTATATTCCCCAAACTCCACCAGTGTCCACATTTGGGCATATTGAGTATCTGTGCCAAGTTTGGTCCAGATCCATTATTGTTTGAGTCCACAGTGCTCTCTGGATGTAGGAGAACTACAACTCCCAAACTTAAGGTCAGGGCTCACCAAACATAGTATTTTCTGTTGGTCATGGGAGTCCTGTGTGGGAAGTCTGGCCCAATTCCATCGCTGGTGGAGTTCAGAATGCTCTTTGATTGTAGGTGAACTATAAATCCCAGCAACTACAACTCCCAAATGTCAAGTTTTATATTCCACAAACTCCACCAGTGTCCACATTTGGGCATATTGAGTCTCCAGAGAGCGAGAAAGAAAGAAAGAAAGAAAGAAAAGAAGAAGAAAGGAAAAAAGAAAAAGAAAGGAAGAAAGAAAGAAAGAAAGAAAAGGGAAGGAAGGAAGAAAAAGGAAGGAAGGAAGAAAAAAGGAAAAAGGAAAAAAGAAAAGAAGGAAGGAGGAAAAAAGAAAGAAAGAAGGGAAAAAAGAAAGAAAAAAGAAAGGAGAAAAATAAAGAAAGGAAAAAGAAAGGAAAAAGGAAGGAAGGAGAAAGGAAAAAAGAAAGGAAGAAAGAAAGAAGAAAAAGGAAGAAAGAAAGAAAGAAAGAAAGAAGAAAAAAGTAAGAAAGAAAGAGGAAAGGAAGAAAGGAAGGAAGAAAAAGGAAGAAAGAAAGAAAGAAGGAAGGAAAGAAAGAAGAAAGGAAAAAAGAAAAAGAAAGGAAAAAGAAAGAAAGGAAGGAAGGAAGGAAGAAAGAAAGAAAAAAGGAAGGAAGAAAAAAGGAAAAAAGAAAGAAGAAAGGAAGAATGGAGGAAATAAGAAAGAAGGGAAAAAAGAAAGAAAGAAAAAAGAAAGGAGAAAAAGAAAGAAAGGAAGGAAGGAAGGAAGAAAAAAGGAAGAAAGAAGGAAAGAAAGAAGAAAGGAAAAAAGAAAAAGAAAGGAAAAAGAAAGGAAGGAAGGAAGAAAGAGGAAAGAAAGGAAGGAAGGAAGGAAGGAAGGAAGGAAGGAAGGAAGGAAGGAAGAGAGAGAGAGAGAGAGAGAGAGAGAGAAGGCAGGAAGGCCAGGCCTAGTCGTGCCGGAAGCCTGTCTCTCTGTGGCCTTGAAACAGCGCATGCGCAGCCTGTCAGCGTGGGCGTGGCTTGGTGCCGCCTACTGGGCATGCTCGGAGTGCGGCGCAGGCGCAGTGCGGGCGGGCCGCTGTGAGGGGGGAAGCGGAAGGCGGTTGCTCTCCTTTCCGGCCGGGACCGTTCTCCCCCGTTCCTCTTCCGGCGATGGCGCTGGGCAGTGTGGTGTGAGGCAGGGCGTCGGCGGCGTCGGGAGGAGCAGCAGCATCGCCATGAACCTGCGTGGCCTCTTCCAGGACTTCAACCCCAGGTGAGGAGGAGGAGGAGGCCTGCGGGGAGGTCTCGCGAGAGGAACAGGCCCCGGCCAGCCACGGGGGTCTCGCGAGAATGAGGCCTCCAGACACACAGTAGCAGATAGAGCATTCTATTCCCTTCTTCTTCGTATTTATATTGTATTGCCCCACAATATTATTATTATTATTATTAATATAGATATAACACTCGCATACCCTTTGACTTTAGGCGATCCCTCGTTGGACGAGTAAGATGGTCTTCCATGATGAGTAATCTTGTGGCTGTGGAGCCCTCTTCTTGACCCGCATCTTCTCCCTTCCACAGTGAGGAGGGCATTGGTTTCCAGGTGGAAGGCAGTCTCGGTTGGGTTGGCTTGATGCGCCTTCCTCCTGGCACGCTTCTCTCTTTCACCCTCCACTCATGCCTCCTCGAATTCTGCAGCACTGCTGGTCACAGCCGACCTCCATCTGGAGTGCTCAAGGGCCAGGGTTTCCCAGTTCTCAGTGTCTATGCCAGAGATTTTAAGGTTGGCTTTGAGCCCATCTTTCAATCTCTTTTCCTGCCCACCAATATTCCGTTTTCCGTTCTTGAGTTCGGAGTAGAGCAACTGCTTTGGGAGACGGTGGTCAGGCATACAGACAACATGGCCAGTCCAGCGAAGTTGATGGCGGAGGACCATCGCTTCAATGCTGGAGGTCTTTGCTTCTTCCAGCACGCTGACGTTTGTCCACCTGTCTTCCCAGGAGATTTGCAGGATTTTCCGGAGGCAGCGCTGATGGAATTGTTCCAGGCGTTGCATGTGACGTCTGTAGACAGTCCACGTTTCGCAGGCATATAGCAGGGTTGGGAGGACAATGGCTTTATAGACAAGCACCTTGGTCTCCCTACGGATGTCCCGGTCCTCAAACACTCTCTGCTTCATTTGGAAAAATGCTGCACTCACAGAGCTCAGGCGGTGTTGTATTTCAGTGTCAAACGTTGACATCTGTAGACAGTCCACGTCTTGCAGGCATATAGCAATGTTGGGAGGGGAATAGCTTTATAAACAAGCCCCTTGGTATCCCTACGGATGTCCCGGTCCTCAAACACTCTCTGCTTCATTCGGGAAAATGATGCACTCACAGAACTCAGGCGGTGTTGTATTTCGGTGTCGATGTTGACTTTGGTGGAGAAGTGGCTGCCAAGGGAGTGGAAATGGTCTACATTTTCTAATGCTACACCATTAAACTGTATCTCTGGCATTGGGGAGGGGTTGGATGGTGTCTGCTGGAACAGCACTTTGGTTTTCTCGATGTTCAGTGAAAGGCCAAGCTTCTCGTATGCTTCTGCGAAGGTGTTTAGAGTGGCTTGTAGGTCTTCTTCTGAATGCGCACAGACGACGTTGTCATCAGCATACTTGGGTTCTATAACAGATGTTGTTGTGACCTTGGTTTTGGCTTTCAGTCTGCTGAGGTTGAATAGCTTGCCATCTGTCCGATAGATTATGTCCACTCCGGTGGGAAGCTTCCCATCAACAAGGTGAAGTATCATAGCGATGAAGATGGAGAATAGAGTTGGGGCAAGAACACATCCCTGTTTGACACCGGATTCCACCTTAAATGGGTCACTTTGGGAGCCACTGCTGTCCAAGACTGTTGCCATCATGTCATCATGGAGGAGCCGCAGGATGTTCACAAATTTGTCAGGGCACCCGATTTTTTGGAGGATGGTCCAGAGAGCGCTGCGATTCACTGTGTCGAATGCCTTTGCAAGGTTAATGAATGCCATGGACAGAGGTTGGTTTTGTTCCCTGCATTTTTCTTGGAGCTGTCGTGCAGTGAAGATCATGTCCACGGTTCCTCTGGAGGTGCGGAAGCCATTCTGGGATTCTGGGAGGGTGTCCTCCTAGAGTGGAAGAAGGCGGTTTGCAAGGATTCTTGTAATGATTTTCCCAGCGCAGGTTAGAAGGGAGATACCTGGATAGTTTCCGCAGTCTGTTCTTTCCCCTTTTTTGAAGAGGGTGATGATGGCGGCATCCTTGAAGTCTGCTGGGATTTTCTCGGTCACCCACACTTTTTCTATGAGCTGGTGGAGTTGGTGTGTCAGCTCGGGTCCTCCCTCTTTAAAGATTTCAGCAGGGATCCCACCCGGTCCGCTGGCTTTGTTATTCTTTTGTTGGCTGATGGCATTGCTGACTTCTTCCAAACTAGGCAGTGCTGCAAGCTCATCCCTGGTTTGTTGTTGTGGGATTTGTGAGAGGACCTCTTCGGAGCTGTGGTTCAGGAGGCTTTGTTCTTTCCAACGTAGTGCGATTGATTTTTGGTCCTTGAGGAGTGTGGTTCCATCTGATGAGCGTAGAGGCTATATACCATGGTTTCTTGGTCCATAGATGACCTTTGTGGCTTTGAAAAATCCCTGAGCATCATGGGTATCTGCCAGGTGTTGGATTTCTTCAGCCTTCTTTGTCCACTAGATGTTCTTGAGTTCTCTTGTCCTTCTTTGGATCTCAGCTTTTGCACTGACGTAGATCTTTTTCTTAGCAGCACAGTTGATGTCTCTCTGCCATGTTTGGAAGGCTTTCCTTTTCTTGTCAATTAGCTGTTGGATCTCGATGTCATTTTCATCTAACCAATCTTGATGTTTCTTGGCTTGGTATCCAATAGTTTCTTCGCAGGCATATAATTAGTATGTAAACCAAAAACACAGTTAAATCCTTCAATAGGTTAAAACCCCATCTAGTCTTAGTTCATTTAGGCCACGGTCAGGACCAATACAAGCCATCGTTTATTGTGCAGCCTGAATGTTCTGCTAAACTGCTTTAAACATCAGACATTTGTCAATTCAAGTTAAACTTTTTGGATTATTCTGGACTATACTTGTGTCATCAGAAATCTGAATTGTGTGTTTCTCCCAGGATATACATTTTAGAAACCAACGTGGCTTAAAACTGTCTTTTTTTCTCATCTTTTGAAACAGCAAATTCCTCATCTATGCCTGCCTGCTGCTGTTCTCAGTTTTGCTTTCTCTCCGTTTGGATGACAAGATTCAGTGGAGCTATTGGGCGGTGTTTGCTCCAATATGGCTGTGGAAGTTGATGGTCATTGTCGGTGCTTCGGTCGGAACTGGAGTGTGGGCACGAAACCCACAGTATCGGTAAGAGTGCTGTGATTTTTCTGTAATTCTGTAAAATAGGTTGCTCTGTACAATGCTGCAGAGTACTTGTCAATCGTTGTTGCAATGCAAGCTGAGTCCCCTGACAATATGGCTTTCTAGAAGGCTGCAGGATGGTGGTAATGCTTGAATTACTGAAGGCTCAAACCTCTTAGTGTTGAGAGTCCAGCCAGTAGTCTGTGTTCTCCAATACTAAAAATATCTTTCTCAGATTTCATGAGGGAACTATTTTAGCCCTGACAAGGGAAACCAGTTGAAACCTAGATCTTCTGCATGCAAAGCTCAGCATTTAAGCAATCTCTAGACCAGCGGTTCTCAACCTGGGGGTCGCGACCCCTAGGGGGGTTGTTCGACCATTTTTGGGGGGGTCGCGAAGCTGCCTTGGCTGGCCCCGCCCCCTCCAAAATGGCTGCCGACCCCCTGCTCTCCTGGCAGGCTCCTCCTCCTGCTCTTCCCACAGACCTG
This sequence comes from Anolis sagrei, assembly GCF_037176765.1. Lineage (NCBI taxonomy): Eukaryota > Metazoa > Chordata > Lepidosauria > Squamata > Anolidae > Anolis > Anolis sagrei. The sequence continues at coordinate 36,572,308 of NC_090030.1, read as the reverse complement.
TGTGTAGTCAGGAGGAGGTGCTTTGGAGGCAAAGGCACGGGGGAAGAAGACTTGCCCTCTGTTCAGGCATGCAAGGTGAGTAAACTTCTTCCTGCCATCCTCAATGCCTGGCCATCCGTGGAGCCTTCACCGCCCGGCCTTTGCCTCCTTGCGAGCTCAGAAGGGGGTGAGGGACGGGCGGAGGGAGATCTCTTTGCCAAGTTTGAGTCCATTCCATGGCTGCATGAGTTCAGAATGCTTTTGGATGGGAGGGTGTAGCGAAATTGCTATTCTATGTTAAATTTTTGGTGTATAGCTCTATGTTTACATACGGCAGATAGGGAAGAATAGGCACAGACAGGGTAGCAACAGCAGAGATAGGATTCATTTGCATATGGAAGCCGATTGGTCATATGCAGATTAGTGTAGGCCCAGGATTTGAAAAGGTTGCTAGGCCAAAATGACAGTTGGGAAGAACAGAGCGAAACATTCCAAAAGGGCGGAGCCAAAGTTTAAAAATAGGCAGTTAGAGAGTCAAAACAGTTAGTTAGGAACTTCTGTGAGAGAAGGGAGTTAGGAATTGCTGTTTTGTGAGATACAGTTAGTTAGGAACTTCTGTGAGAGAAGGGAGTTAGGAATTGCTGTTTTGTGAGGTACGTTAGTTAGGAACTTCTGTGAGAGAAGGGAGTTAGGAATTGCTGTTTGTGAGATGAGTTAGGGATTCCTGTTTGTCAGAGGCAGTTAGAAACGTCTGTGAGAGAAAAAGAGTTAGGAACTCCTGTTAGGAATAAGCAGTTCTGAAGATGTGTTAAAGACTTCTGATATATAGAAGCAGTTAGTTAAACAGAGATCAAGTTATAGGAACATAGAGAAAGCCTGTGGTGCTTTAGTCAGAAAATAATTTCAGTCAAGAGTGTGGAAAGCAAGTAACATGTTTGTGAATGTGAAACATTGAAAGTCTATTTCAGAAAAGTAAACCAAGTATATTATACTGACTGTAAGCCTCAAGATTGCAACAAAACATAAATGTAATCACAATCGTTGGAGCCAGAAGTTATAAATAAACTGTGTTAATTTGTTATAACAGAAGAAACTGAATCAGTATAAAAGTAAAGTGGTTTTTCTTAAATAAAGTAGTGCTCCCTCCCTCACTACAGAGGGAACTATATATCACAGCAGCTCCAGAATGCCAAGGTCCATGTCTCCCAAGCCTCTCCAGTATTTTCTGTTGATCATGGGAATTCTCTGTGCCAAGTTTGAGTCCATTCCATGGATGCATGAGTTCAGAATGCTTTTGGATGGGAGGGAACTATATATCCCAGCAGCTCCAAAATGCCAAGGTCTATGTTTCCCAAGCCTCTCCAGTATTTTCTGTTGATCGTGGGAATTCTCTGTGCCAAATTTTAGTCCATTCCATGGTTGCATGAGTTCAGAATGCTTTTGGATGGGAGGGAACTATATATCCCAGCAGGTCCAAAATGCCAAGGTCTATGTTTCCCAAGCCTCTCCAGTATTTTGTGTTGATCATGGGAATTCTCTGTGCCAAATTTTAGTCCATTCCATGGTTGCATGAGTTCAGAATACTTTTGGATGGGAGGGAACTATATATCCCAGCAACTCCCAAATGTCAGGAAAATAACCCCAAAACTCTCCAGTAATTTCTGTTGGTTATGGGAGTTCTGTATGCCAAGCTTCTTCGATTCCATTTTTGTTGGAGTTCAGAATGCTCTCTGATGGCAGAGGAACTATAAACCCCAGCAACTACAACTCCCAAATGTCAAGATCCATTTCCCCAAACTCCACCATTGTTCAAATTTGGGCATATTGAGTATTCATGCCAAGTTTGGTCCAGATCCATAGCCATTTGGGTTCACAGTGCTTTTTGGATGTAGGTGAACTACATCTCCCATAAATCACTGTCAATTCCTCCCAAACCCCTCCAATATTTTTTCTTGGTCATGGGAGTTCTGTGTGCCAAGTTTGGTCCAGGCCTGTAATTCGTGGGGGATCTCAGTGGTCTGTGGAAGTCAGAGCTGAATTGGTTGAAGGTACTGCAGATCCCATCATCTGTTGACACTACTCACCCAAACATATTGTTTTTGTGATTAACCACTATGCTTTAATTACGTTCAATTTGCAACAATGAAAATACATCCTGCATATTAGATATTTGCATTAAAATTCATAAGGGTAGCAAAATTATTGATTTATTTTTATTTATCGAGTCATCAGCAACCAGTCATTTATATTACATTTCTAACAGAACAAAGCAAACAAACAGACAAGATACAAAAATACAAAATACAGAATGCAAAATTTATGAGTTTGGTAGTTGATTAAATGTCCTTTGACCAGTATCTGGCCACTTGGAGTGCCTCTGGTGTTGCCGCAAGAAGGTCCTCCCTGGTGCATCATGTGGCCGGGCTCATTGCATTGCAGCAGGTGGTCAGTGGTTTGCTCTTCTCCCCACTCGCATGTCAAGGATTCCACTTTGTGGCCCCATTTCTTGAGGTTGGCTCTGCATCTCGTGGTGCCAGAGCACAGTCTGTTCAGTGCCTTCCAAGTCGCCCAGTCTTCTGTGTGCCCAGGGGGGAGTTTCTCATTTGGTATCAGCCATTGGTTGAGGTTCTGGGTTTGAGCCTGCCACTTTTGGACTCTTGCTTGCTGAGGTGTTCTAGCGAGTGTCTCTATAGATCTTAGAAAACTATTTCTAGATTTAAGTCGTTGACGTGCTGGCTGATACCCAAACAAGGGATGAGCTGGAGATGTCTCTGCCTTGGTCCTTTCACTCTTGGCTGCGACTTCCCGGTGGATGTCAGGTGGTGCGATACCGGCTAAGCAGTGTAATTTCTCCAGTGGTGTAGGGCGCAGACACCCCGTGATAATGCGGCATGTCTCATTAAGAGCCACATCCACTGTTTGAGCGTGGTGAAATGTGTTCCGCACTGGGCATGCATACTCAGCAGCAGAGTAGCACAGCGCAAGGGCAGATGTCTTCACTGTATCTGGTTGTGATCCCCAGGTTGTGCCAGTCAGCTTTCGTATGATATTGTTTCTAGCACCCACTTTTTGCTTGATGTTCAGGCAGGGCTTCTTGTAGGTCAGAGCACGGTCCAGAGTGACTCCCAGGTATTTGGGTGCGCTGCAATGCTCCCGTGGGATTCCTTCCCAGGTGATCTTCAGAGCTCGGGATGCTTCTCTGTTCTTGAGATGAAAGGCACATCCAGGCGTCCCCTGGGCAACGTCTTCGTAGACGGCTGATTCTCTCGCCACAGAAGCGACCAGCATGCATGCAAGCAAGCAAAATTATTGATGAAGTAGCAACGAAAATATGGTTGAGGGTCACCACAACACGAGGAACTTTATTTAGGGGTCACCACATTAGAAAGGTTGAGAACCACTGCGGTCATTTGTGTTGCCCCCATAATTACAGTATACAAGACCCATTTCTGTAAAAGCACTTTCCCGTGAATAGAGACCGGGGTAAACAATGGTGTGCGAATGAGATGATGGTGTGGACTCACAGAATGAATTGTATACGTTTTGGACTCTTTTTAGAGCAGAAGGAGAAACATGCGTGGAGTTCAAAGCCATGTTAATTGCAGTCGGCATCCATTTGCTCCTCCTGATGTTTGAAGTCCTGGTTTGTGACGGCATTGAACGAGGAACTCGCTTCTGGCTTCTCGTCTTCATGCCACTGTTCTTCGTCTCTCCAGTGTCAGTTGCAGCTTGCGTGTGGGGCTTTCGGCACGACAGATCCCTGGAGGTGAGACTTTCGTTGCGCATTTGAGTTCCCACCACGTGAAGGCGGCTGGGGATACAGGATAGTGGCTCAGGTTGAGAAATGGAACGTAAACAAAGGCAATATTATTTTTATTTATTTATTTAAAACGTTTATATCCTGATCTTCTCACCTCCGTAGAGGGACTCAGACCAGCTTATAATGTAATGTGATATAATAATAATAATAATAATAATAATAATAATAATATATCATTATCATTATTATTATTATTATATATTATATATTAATGATGTTGTTTTTTTTGCTTCTGTGGTGTTTTATATTGTTTTAATCTGTATTATTTATTTATTTATTTACAACTTTTATATTCCGCCCTTCTCACCCCGCAGGGGACTCAGGGTGGATTACAGTGTATACATATATGACAAAAATTCAATGCCAAATTTTGACATACAACATATACAGACATACACAGAGGCTATTTAACTTTTTCTGGCCGCCAGGGGAGCTGTCGCTTTCATTGTCCATCTGCGACGCTGATGAAGCACTTCTGCATTCCCCGCATGCTTCCCCGCTGGAGTCTTCTTTATGGCCTCATAAATGAGTTAATTTAGCCTCCCCACACTTTAAGGTAGTACCTAATTTTCCTACTTGACAGATACAACTGTCTTTCGGGTTGCAAAGGTCGACAACAGGCTACACACAATTGGTTGGAAACCCACTCCAACCCGGGCTGGCTTCGAACTCATGACCTTTTGGTCAGAGCGATCTTAATGCAGCTGACACTCAGCCAGCTGCGCCACAATCCCGGTGCTATTATGATATTATGTATACAGATTTGTTGTAAACCGCCTTGAGTTGCCAACTGGCTGAGAAAGGTGGTATGCAAATACAGTAAATAAATTATATTATATGCAACATTACTAATAATATTAGAATATAATGGTATAGTACCATTAATAATAGTATAGTACCATTAAATATTAATAATGGTATAGTGCCATTAAATATACTAATATTTAGCACTGATATTGCACTGTACTAATAACATAATATATTGTATGTATATATATATCTTGTAAGCCGCTCTGAGTCCCCTTCAGGGTGAGAAGGGCGGCATAGAAATGTCGTAAATAAATAAATAAATGAATAAATAAATAATTTATATTGCATGCAGTATTACTAATAGTATTACAATATAGTAATATTTAATACTGATATTGCACTATACTAAAAACATAATATATTGTTTGTGTGTGTGTGTGTGTGTGTGTGTGTGTATGTATGTATGTATGTATGTATGTATATATATATCTTGTAAGCTACTCTGAGTCCCCTTCAGGGTCAGAAGGGTGGCATATAAATGCAGTAAATAAATAAATAAATGATTTATATTACATGCAGTATTACTAATAATATTACAATATAATAGTATAGTACAATATAGTAATATTTAATACTGATATTGCACTATACTAATAATAATATTGTATGTGTGTGTGTGTGTATGTGTGTGTGTGTATATATATCTCTTGTAAGCCACTCTGAGTCCCCTTCAGGGTGAGAAGGGCGGCACAGAAATGTCGTAAATAAATAAATAAATAATTTATATTACATGCAGTATTACTAATAATATTACAATATAATAGTATAGTACAATATAGTAATATTCAATACTGATATTGCACTATACTAATAACATAATATATTGTGTGTGTGTGTGTGTATATATATATATATCTCTTGTAAGCCACTCTGAGTCCCCTTCGGGGTGAGAAGGGCGGCACAGAAATGTCGCAAATAAATAAATAAATAATTTATATTACATGCATTATTACTAATAATATTACAGTATAATAGTATATTACAATATAGTAATATTTAATAGTGAGATTGTACTATGCTAATCACATAATATATTGTATGTATATATATCTTGTCAGCCGCTCTGGGGTGAGAAGGGCAGCATATATATGTCTAAAATAAAATAAATAAATAAATAAATAATATATCCTTTTAGAATAATTTTTAATATAGTTATTTTGTGGTAGTTGTCCACATGGTATATCTGCCCCTGTAAAGCTACATATAAATTATGAAATTTTATTCCTATCTCTAAAATATCCATCCTATATTTAATATAATATAATATATATATAAATAAAAATATCCCGTGGACATGCCCAGCATTTTTAAATTTTAATCCTTACATTTAGCCCCGCCACAGGTTTTTAAAATGTGTTGTGTTATTATTGTATTGTTTTGCATTATTGTATTGCTTGCATTGTTATGAGTTATTTATTGTTGTATTGTTGGTGTTATGTTTTTATGATGTATTTGGGCTCGGCCTTTTGTAAGCCGCACCGAGTCCTGCGGGAAGATGGTAGCGGGGTATAAATAAAGGTTGATTATTATTATTATTATTATTATTATTATTATTATTATTATTTATTATCCGAAGACTCTTTTTGGTGTTGCATTTATTTCCTAATTTGCGTTTTTGCACGTGTTCTATTTCTTGTCAAGGGCCACATGGAAAGCAAAATACTATTCCTCTGGAATAGTATATTAAAATATAAGATCTGTCTGTTGCATCAAAATGCATTTGATTCTGATATATCTCTTTCTTGATCCCCTAGCTGGAAATCCTGTGTTCCGTCAACATTCTCCAGTTCATATTTATTGCTCTCCGTCTGGATGAAATTATCAAGTGGCCATGGCTTGTATGTAAACCGTGCTTATGTCATTTTGAAAAGTTTTTTATATGGTTACTGGGATGGAAAATATGCTTATGGTGGGGGTGGCACCATGTTGGGGGGGGTATCTAATACTACTACTACTACTACTACTACTACTAATTATTTATTTATTTGGAGCTTTTATAACCCGGTCTTCTCGACCTCCGAAGAGGGACTCAGGCCGGCTAACAGCAGAAAATTCATACACAAAAAGAATCATAGAATCAAAGAGACCTCATGGGCCATCCAGTCCAACCCCCTGCCAAGAAGCAGGAATATTGCATTCAAATCACCCCTGACAAATGGCCATCCAGCCTCTGCTTAAAAGCTTCCAAAGAAGGAGCCTCCACCACACTCCCTACAGGGCAGAGAGTTCCACTGCTGAACGGCTCTCACAGTCAGGAAGTTCTTCCTCATGTTCAGATGGAATCTCCTCTCTTGTAGTTTGAAGCCATTGTTCCATTGCGTCCTAGTCTCCAAGGAAGCAGAAAACAAGCTTGCTCCCTCCTCCCTGTGGCTTCCTCTCACAAATAGAATAAACATAATAGCATCATAATACATTAATTTATTTATTTTATTTGCTGCATTTGTTAAGCGCCGCTCTCAGCCCTAGGGCGACTCGCGGCGGTGTACAACATATAAAAACATATTTTACAATAAACTACAACGACAAAAAACAACATATCACTAATACACTATCATCTAATTACACTAAAATAATCCGCTTCATCTTATCATAGAATCATAACCAATCTCGTAGTCTATATACCGTTCCAGTTGTCATTTCCAGTTACTGTAGCATTTAGTTAAAAGCCTTCTCAAATAGCCATGTCTTCAGGCTCTTCCGGAAGGACATAAGGGGGGGCGCCTGTCTGATGTCAACAGGGAGGGTGTTCCACAGCCGGGGGGCCACCACCGAGAAGGCCCTATCCCTCGTCCCCGCCAGGCGTGCCTGTGAGGCAGGCGGGATCGAGAGAAGGGCCTCCCCAGATGATCTCAAGGTCCTCGTGGGCTCATAGATACAAAAATACTGTATATACTTGAGTATAAGCCTAGTTTTTCAGCCCCCTTTTTAGGCTGAAAAATCTCCCCTCGGCTTATACTTGAGTCAATGTTATTTACTATTTTACTCTGTTACTAGTATTATTTTTATTGCATTTATTATTTTACTCTATTTATTATTATTATTATTATTATTATTATTATTACATTTATTATTTGACTCTATTGTTATTATTACATTTATTATTTTACTCCCTTTATTATTATTGGAAGGATATGTAAGCACATTTACATTGAAGAAGGTTAGAATAATGGTTTAATAGAGTTGGACAGCTTTATCTTAAATTACAATTTTATTTAAATATTTTTGAATATTTACTCTACTGATGCCCCAATTAATGTCATTTTATTGGTATCTATTTCTGTTTTGAAACTTACCAGTAGCTGCTGCATTTCTCGCCCTTGGCTTATACTCGAGTCAATGTTATTTACTATTTTACTCTGTTACTAGTATTATTTTATTGCATTTATTATTTTACTCTATTTATTATTATTATTATTATTATTATTATTATTATTATTATTATTATATTTATTATTTTACTCCCTTTCTTATTATTGGAAGGATATGTAAGCACATTTACATTGAAGAAGGTTAGAATAATGGTTTAATGAGTTGGACAGCTTTATCTTAAATTACAATTTTATTTAAATATTTTTGAATATTTACTCTACTGGTGCCCCAATTAATGTCATTTTATTGGTATCTATTTCTGTTTTGAAACTTACCAGTAGCTGCTGCATTTCTCGCCCTTGGCTTATACTCAAGTCAATGTTATTTACCGTATATTCCGGCATATAAGACGACTGGGTGTATAAGACGACCCCCAACTTTTCCAGTTAAAATATAGAGTTAAGACGACTCCCATGCATAAGACTACACCCGCGTATAAGACGACCCCTGATTTTTGAGAAGATTTTCTTGGGTTAAAAAGTAGTCTTATACGCCAGAATATACTGTACTATTTTACTCTGTTACTCATATTATTTTTATTGCATTTATTATTTTACTCTATTTATTATTATTATTATTATTATTATTATTATTATTATTATTATTATTACATTTATTATTTTACTCCCTTTATTATTATTGGAAGGATATGCAAGCACATTTACATTGAAGAAGGTTAGAATAATGGTTTGATGAGTTAGACAGCTTTACCTTAAATTACAATTTTATTTAAATATTTTTGAATATTTACTCTACTGATGCCCCAATTAATGTCATTTTATTGGTATCTATTTTTGCTTTGAAACTTACCAGTAGCTGCTGCATTTCTTGCCCTTGGCTTATACTTGAGTCAGTACATTTTCCCAGTTTTTTGGTGGTAAAATTAGGTGCCTCGGCTTATATTCAGGTCGGCTTATACTCGCGTATGTACGGTACATGAAAATACAGATCATACAAAGTCGTCAAAGTAGAATCACAACTTCATCACCACCCGCCGGTGTGGTCAGCCGTTATTGACTCGATCATCATTCTGCAAATGCTATATTCCAAAGCCAAGATTTTACCAGCTTTCTGAAAGTCAGTAGGGAAGGGGCAGATCTAATCTCCAACGGGAGAGAGTTCCAGAGACAAGGGGCCACCACCGAGAAGGCCCTGTACCTCGTCCCCACCAGATGTGATTGCGAAGGTGGTGGGACCGAGAGCTGGGCCCTTCCGGAAGATCTTAACAACCTTGATGGTTCATAGAGGAGAATCCGTTCGGACAGGTAAACTGGGCCGGAGTCGTTTAGGAATTTATAGGTCAGCACCAGCGCTTTGAATTGTGCTCGGAAGTTGATTGGCAGCCAGTGGAGCTGACGCAGCAGAGGAGTAGTACGCTCCCTGTACCCCACTCCTGTTAGTAATCTGGCTGCCGCTCGTTGGACTAGTTGAAGGACATACATTGGGTTGTTAGTTGTCTTGTGTCCAAATTTGGTGTCAATTCGTCCAGTGGTTTTTGAGTTCTGTGAATCCCACAAACGAACATGACATTTTTATTTATATAAATGATTTTATCTATATAAATATCATGGGTTTTTTTTGTACTCCTACCTTGTATGTATTTTACACTGTTGTTATTGTGTTTAGTTTTATTTTATTGTAGTATGCTGTTGGGCTTGGCCTCATGTAAGCCACCCCGAGTGGTGGTGGCGGGGTATTAAATAAAGATTATTATTATTATTATTATTATTATTATTATTATTATTGGGTTGTTGTAGGTTTTTTCGGGCTATATGGCCATGGTCTAGAGGCATTCTCTCCTGACGTTCCAGACCATGGCCATATAGCCCGAAAAAACCTACAACAATCCAGTGATTCTGGCCATGAAAGCCTTCGACAATACATTACTACTACTACTACTACTACTACTACTATTATTGTGCTTTTCCTGCGTGGCAGAAGGGGATTGGTCTTTTTCCACTCTATGACTCCAAGTAATCAATCACTTCTTTCATCCTGTTCTGTTTCTAGGTTGTGTGTGTCCCTTTGTGGATCCTCATGTCTTTTTTGTGTTTGGTTGTACTCTATTACATCGTCTGGTCCGTCCTGTTCCTGCGTTCAATGGATGTCATTGCTGAGCAAAGGAGAACACACATAACAATGGCGATCAGTTGGATGACAATTGTAGTCCCACTACTCACCTTTGAGGTAAGTCCGAGCATTGCTTACATTGTGGGCATTTAGAAATAAGTATTTAAAGGCTGTCACTGTTGCAATAAAATCTTCTTGAAGATTGGGACCACATTGGCCCTCCTCCAGTTTGCTGGAACTTCTCCCGTTTTCCAAGAACTCTCAAAGATGGTTGCCAATGGTTCCGAAATGACTTCCGCTAGTTCCTTCAGTACTCTTGGGTGTCATTGATCTGGCCCTGAAAGGGGACTTGAACTCATTGAGAGCAGCCAGGTATTCCTGGACGACTTGTTTCCCAATTTGGGGTTGGATGTCCTCTAATCCCTCACCCACTCCATCTTGCTGAGGTTGAAGATGACTTTCTTTTTGTGAGAAGACCGAGGCAAAGAAGGTATTTAGTAGTTCTGCCTTTTCCCTATCCCCTGTCAGCATTGCCCCATCTTCTCCTCGAAGAGGCCCTATCGCCTCCTTGTTTTTCCTTTTTCTACTGACATAAGAAAAGAAGCCCTTTTTATTGTTTTTAATGTCCTTGGCAAGCCTGAGCTCGTTTTGTGCTTTAGCCTTGTGGACCTTTTCCCTACAGGTGTTGGCTATTTGTTTGAATTCCTTTTTGGTGATTTCTCCCTTTTTCCACTTCTTGTGCATGTCTCTTTTGTGTTTTAGCACTGTTAGAAGTTCTTTGGACATCCATTCTGGCTTCTTTGCACTTTTCCTATTTTTTCTCTTTGTTGGCACGGTTTGCAATTGCGCCTTAAGTATTTCACTCTTGAAAAATTCCCATCCATCCATAACTCCCTTGTCTTTTAGTATCTGTGTCCACGGAATGCTGCTCAACGTTTCCTTCATTTTTTGGAAATCAGTTCTCCTAAAGTCCAAAATGCGGGTTTGATTTGTCTTAGTTTCGGCCTTCCTTTGTACCTCAAATTGCAGGAGCACATGGTCACTTGCCCCTAAGGATCCGACCACTTCAACCGCATTGATCAGGTCCTCCGCATTTGTTAGGATGAGATCAAGAGTAGCCAATCCCCTTGTTGCCTCTTCTACCTTTTGGACCATGAAATTGTCTGCAAGGCAAGCGAGGAATTTGTTGGACTTTGCACTCTTGGCCGAGTTTGTTTTCCAGCAAATATCGGGATAGTTGAAATCGCCCATGACTACTACATCTCTTCTCTGTGCCTGTTTGGTCAACTGTTGGCAGAAGACTTCATCAAGTTCTTCCTCCTGGCTTGGAGGTCTGTAGTAGATGCCTACAATGACATCTTTTTGAGTCCCAGTTCCCTTGATTCTTATCCAGATGCTTTCAAGCTGGTTTCCTGGATTGCTCTCTTGCATCTCTTCTGCAGCATAACAATTTTTGACCTATAAGGCTACTCCGCCTCCTCTCTCCTTTGTTCGGTTTCTGTGAAAGAGGTTATAGCCCTCGATGTCTACATTCCAACGATAGGAGTCATCCCACCAGGTTTCAGTGATCCCTATGATATCATATTTGTGGTGTTGTGCTAAAAGTTGGAGTTCGTCTTGTTTCTTTCCCATGCTCTGTGCATTAGTGCAAAGACTTGTGAGCCCCTGAGATCTTCCCCTGAGCTGTTTAACTGGGATTATTGTGCTTTTGGTACTTGGCCCTCGTTGTGTTTGTGCAGCTCTCTTGCATCTCTTCTGCAGCCTGGTTGCATGTTCAGCCTCCTGGAAGAGTTAAGCACAGGGATTCCTAGAAAAGGAGTTCTTGAAGGTTAAAAATACCCTATTTCAGGTTTTTCACTTTCCCAAGCACCCTGCACTCACTCCTAACCTCAGAAAATGTGGAGGGCTGGTTGTATGATGCGAAGATGTTTGGATTTGAAAAATATACCCAGTCCTTGGTTATCTTAAATGATACCTGTCTGTGAGTCCTGACAAAGTTCATTGTGTGAAGCATGAATCTGAAAGTGTCTCATTGTCTTGGCAGATCCTGCTTGTGCACAGACTGGATGGACATAACACGTTCTCATATATCCCTATATTTGTCCCTCTTTGGCTTTCACTGATAACCTTGATGGCCACAACATTTGGGCAGAAAGGGGGCAATCATTGTAAGTATACCACCGTTTGTTTATTTATTTGCGACATTTATATATTATATTATATAAATCTATATATATATCAATGCTCTGTGCATAATGAGTACCTTAAAAACAAAAGAACCAATGAATGAAATCACACCAAATTTGGCAACAAAACATCTCACAACACAAGGAGTGACCATCACTCAAAAAATTATGATTTTGTCATTTGGGAGTTGTAGGGTAACTACAACTCCCAAATGTCAAGGTCTTATTTCCCATAAACTACATCTGTGTTCATATTTGGGCATATGGAATATTTGTGCCAAGTTTGGTCCAGATCCATCATTGTTTGAGTTCACAATGCTCTCTGGATGTGGGTGAACTACAACTCCCAAACTCAAGGTCAATGCCCACCAAACCCTTCCAGTATTTTCTGATGGTCATGGGAGTCCTGTGTGCCAGGTTTGGTTCAATTCCATCGTTGGTGGGGTTCAGAATGCTCTTTGGTGTAAGTGAACGATACATCCCAGCAACTACAACTCCCAAATGACAAAATCAATTTTTTTGAGTGAAGGACATGCATTGGGTTGTTAGGTGTCTTGTGTCCAAATTTGGTGTCAATTCGTTCAGTGGTTTTTGAGTTCTGTTAATCCCACAAACTAATATTACCTTTTTATTTATATAGATATTACATTACATTTTATTATATATTGTATTAGCTGTACCCACCACGCGTTACTGTGGCCAACCTTCCCTCTTTCTCTCCTTCTTTCTCCTTCCTTCACTTCCTCTTTCTTTCCTTCCTTCCCGTCTTTCCTTCTTCCTTCCTTCTCTATCTCTTTCCTTCCTCCCCACTTTTCTTTCTCTTCTGCTGCCTCTCTTTTCTTCCTTCTCTTTACTTCTTTACTTCCCCCCTCTTTCTCTACATCTTCCCCCTTCCTTCGCTCCCTCTTTCCTTCCTTCTTTCCCTTTTTTCTTTCCTTCTCTCCTTCCTTCTCTATCTCTTTCCTTCCTTCCTCCTTCTTCTTTCCCTCCCTCTTTCTCTTCTTTCTTCCTTCTCTACCTCTTTCCTTCCTTCTCTCTGCTTCCATGCTTCCTCCTCCCTTTCCTTCTTTCTTTCCCTCCCTCTTTCCCTACATCTTCCCCCTTCCTTCGCTCCCTCTTTCCTTCCTTCTTTCCCTTTTTTCTTTCCTTCCCTCTTTCTCTCCTTTCTTCCTTCTCCCTTTCCTTCATTCGTTCCTTCCCTCCCTCTTTCTTTTCTTTCTTTCTTTGTTTTTTCCTCCCCTTCCCTCCCTCTTTCTTCCCTTTTTTTGTATTGTCATTTAGCTTTTCGTCATTTAGCTTTTTGGGGCTTTTTAAGTCCCTTCTGCTGTTTTTTTTCAGTGTTTTTATGAGTGAAGGACATACATTGGGTTGTTAGGTGTCTTGTGTCCAAATTTGGTGTCAATTCGTCCAGTGGTTTTTGAGTTCTGTTAATCCCACAAATGAACATTACAGTTTTATTTATATAGATTACTAGCCATCCCCTGCCACGTGTTGCTGTGGCCCACTCTGGTGGTCATGGGGGTTCTGTGTGGGAGGTTTGGCCCAATTCTATCGTCTGGCGGGTTCAGAATGACCTGTGATTGTAGGTGAACTATAAATCCCAACTACAACTACAACTCCCAAATGTCAAGGTCTATTTCCCCCAAACTCCATCTGTGTTTATATTTGGGCATATTGAGTATTCGTGCCAAGTTTGGTCCAGATCCATCATTGTTTGAGTCCACAGTGCTCTCTAGATGTAGGTGAACTACAACTCCAAAACTCAAGGTCAATGCCTACCAAACCCTTCTAGTGTTTTCTGTTGGTCATGGGAGTTCTGTGTGCCAAATTTGGTTCAATTCCATCGTTGGTAGAGTCCAGAATGCTCTTTGATTATAGGTGAACTATAAATCCCAGCAACTACAACTCCCAAATGTCAAGGTTTATTTCCCCCAAACTCCATCTGTGTTTATTTTTGGGCATATTGAGTATTAGTGCTAAGTTTGGTCCAGATCCATCATTGTTTGAGTCCACAGTGCTCACTGGAGATAGGTGATACAATGCCCAAACTCAAGGTCAATGCCCTCCGAACCTTTCCAGTATTTTCTGTTGGTCATGGGAGTCCTGTGTCCCAAGTTTGGTTCCATTCCATTGTTGGTGGAGTCCAGAATGCTCTTTGATTATAGGTGAACTATAAATCCCAGCAACTACAACTCCCAAATGACAAAATCCTAATTTTTTGAGTGATGGTCACTCCTTGTGTTGTGAGACGTTTTGTTGCCAAATTTGGTGGGATTTTGTTTATTGGTTCTTTTGTTTTTAGGGAACTCATTATGCACAGAACATTTATATATATATAGATTAGCATAGCACAAGAGACAAGATGGTGGTGATGGGGGGGGGGGTCCCCAACTGGTGACACATGCAGGAGACAATTGGACGTGTTTTTTCCCTATGTGGGGTTGCAAGGCATTGTGGGGTTGGCCACTTTTTTCTGTGGATTGACACTCTCAATGACCTCCCCCTTTTTCTTGTTTTGGAAACGCGGCGCAGGGTGGTTTGGAATCCGCAAGGACTTCTGCCAATTCCTCCTGGAAATCTTCCCCTTCCTCCGAGAGTACGGCAACATTTCCTACGACCTGCACCACGAAGACAACGACGAGGCGGAAGAGACGCCCATCCCCGAACCTCCCAAAATCGCTCCGATGTTTCGGAAAAAGACGGGGGTGGTTATTACGCAGAGTCCTGGGAAGTACGTCATCCCGCCTCCCAAGCTCAACATCGACATGCCCGACTAAGTGTCCCCTCGGAGGCGCCTGCGTGGACTCTTCCCGTTGTGGAAACGACCGGGAACCAGCGGCCAGCGCGTTTTTATCTCATGCCTTTCTTTTGTTATGAATCGTGGTGTGTGCCTCAGTGGCTTGTAACGTGGAGATCACGGAGATTTGTCTTCAGGTCATTTCTGTTACCATGGCAGGAAAATCAATGAGAAGGCGACATGTAAGCTCAGGCTCAGGCGTGTCAAGGTCCTGATCAGAATTGGTGGAACTTTTGTCCCATGTCACCGTTTCCTTTCTTCTCATCTGTGTCCACAGTTCCATGTGGGCAAGACCGGCTGAAACCAGTGGCCTTCATGCACATGTCACTCTGGACTGGATTTCGGCGGACGAGGAGGGCTCCTCTTTGGGAACCTTGGATTCACGCTTGCCTGTATAGTATTTATATGAACCTTTGGCAATGTAATATATTTTTAAGAGTCTGTACAGTATAAATATGCAAAAGTATTTTTAAAAGGCTGCGTGAAGTGCATCATCGATTGTGAATGACGTGCTTTGTGTTCATCTGTTTCTGTTGGCGTCGCACAGCCATGTGATGTCCCACCCGCATGCTTGCCTTGTCCTCCTCGCACGGAACTAGGAGCGCCGTCTTCGAAACATGTCCGCAGGTAGGACTTGGAAGTTCCTCCCCTCTTAAGGGATCCAATTGCCTGGATAAAGGTATGTAAATTATTGTGTAAACGGCCACATTCTTTGTATTGTCGAGAGGGGAAGGAGGAGGAGGGGATGGTTTCCCACTTTTGTTAAAGTGCAAAACCCTGGGTAATAATACCTGTTTCTCATCCCCCCACTTTTGGCTGTTGAATAAAAAGTATCCTCCTGGAATCCTTGATGAGCCGACCCTTCTTTGTTCCCGAGTACGTCTTGCAATGCTTTCGTTTATTGGGAATATACTTACAATTCATGATGGAGTTTCGCTGGTTGGAATATCTATCTGTTTGGCAGGAAAATGGGAAATGCATTCCCTGTCATCCTTGGGTTCCAAATGACAGTGTTCAAATTCAGTCAAAACACTGTGCCATGCTTGGATCTACAATATATTGGCACAGCACTTACTGAAGTGAAGAAGGAAAACAGGTTGTGCCACAACTCTGGGAGCCCATGAAAAGGTCTCTTCAAAGGCTTTGAAGTTGGGTGTCCATGTTATTTCTCACACTAGCTGGACCTGCCACAGGTTGCTGTGGCCAACCTTCCCTCCCGCTTTCTTTTCTTTCTCTCCTTCCTTCCCTCCTCCTTTCTTTCTTTCTTTCTTTCTTTCCTTCCTTCCTTCCTTCCTTCCTTCCTTCCTTCCTTCCTTCCTTCCTTCCTTCCTTCCTTCCTCTCTCTTTCCTTCCTTTTCTTTTTTTCCCCTTCCTTCCTTCCCTCCTCCTTTCCTTCCTTTTTGTTTTTTCTCCTTCCTTCCCTCCTTCTTTCTTTCCCTTTCTTTGCACTCTACATGGGGCTGCCCTTGAAAACGGACTGGAAATTTCAACTGGTCCAGTGGGAGGTGGCCAGGTTGTTAACTGGTGCTCCTTACAGGGAGCGGTCAACCCTCCTGTTTAAGGAGCTCCATTGGCTGCCATTCATTTTCCGGACCCAATTCAAGGTGCAGGTGCTCACCTACAAATCCCTGAACGGTTTGGGACCCGCCTACCTACGCGACTGCATCTCTGTGTACGAACCCACACGTATCTCTTCGTTCATCTGGAGAGGCTCTACTTACGATCCCACCTCCATCGCAAGCGTGATTGGTGGGGATGAGGGATAGGGCCTTTTCGGTGGTGGCCCCTCGACTCTGGAACTCACTTCCTAAGGACATCAGGCATGCCCCAAGTCGAAAGGAGGAACTTGAAGATGTGGATGTTCCAGTGTGCCTTCCCGGAATAATGATCCCATAGCACTTTGTCCCTCCAAAGCACTTTACATTTTTAGATCTGCTCGTATGTCTTCCACAAACGCCACTATCACCTTTTCGCCCATGTTCCAGCATTATTTCCAATTTTAATTTTACACTTGGCCTTCCCAGTTTTAATTGTATGTTGTCTTATTGGTAATGTTGTATGTTTATTGCCTATGTTTTTATTTTATTTTTAATTGCTTGTACTGTTGTTATTGCTTGTATTGTTGTATTCGGGTACGGCCTCATGTAAGCCACACCAAGTCCCTTGGGGAGAAGGTAGCGGGGTACAAATAAAGATTATTATTATTATTATTATTATTGGCCTAATGTAAGCCGCACCGAGTCCCTTGGGGAGATGGTAAAATAAAGTGTTGTTGTTGTTGTTGTTGTTATTATTATTATTATTATTATTATTGGCCTCATGTAAGCCGCACCGAGTCCCTTGGGGAGATGGTAGTGGGGTACAAATGAAGATTATTATTATTATTATTATTATTATTATTATTATTATTATTATTGGCCTCATGTAAGCTGCACCGAGTCCCTTGGGGAGATGGTAGCGGGGTACAAATAAAGTGTTGTTGTTGTTGTTGTTGTTATTATTATTATTATTGGCCTCATGTAAGCCGCACCGAGTCCCTTGGGGAGATGGTAGCGGGGTACAAATAAAGTGTTATTATTATTACTATTATTAAGACTCATTTCGTAACCAATAACATGAGCAGGATTGGTCACTTCCTCATGCCTCGAGTTCGATTTCAAATGCAATGGGTCTGGACCATTGTTTGAAGAAGCCAATGCTTGACCCTCAGAGCCTCCTTGGTTGAGTGAGGGTGCGCCGAGTGATGTTCCCAGTGATGTTCCCCTCATTATGGCTTCATTTGCTAGGAAACCAGAGTTCGTTTTGTGATGTCACACCGACACAGGATGGGTCTGATTGTGACGTTCTGGAACTCTTGATTGTAGCTCCAGCTCCTGGCAGGCTGTCCTCCTTTTTAGTAGGCCTGATGCTGCCTTCTTGGCAAGGCTGGACTCAGAGCGCCCATGGCTGCAGCTGAGAAGAGCTACCTGAGCGACAAGGGCGACCAGGACCTGGACCTTCCTCCTGGCCAAGCCGAAGAGGACAGGATCCACTCCGCCATCTCCCTTTCCTCGACTCCGCTGCACGACAAGACGGCGGCTGGCGACTCGGCCTTGAGGTCCATGATCGAGGAGAATGCCTTCCAAGCGCTGAGCGACGCTCCCTGGCCAAAGAGACCCCGGCTCTCCCTCTGCGACGACGGCTCTCTCGAGGACAGCGACTTCCTCTCCCTCACCTTCCCCAAAAAGCTCTGGAAGATTGTGGAGAGCGAGCACTTCAAGTCCCTGTGGTGGGACGAGGACGGGACGTGCGTCGTGATCGACGAGGAGCTCTTCAAGAAAGAGGTCCTGGAGAGGAAGGGTCCCCTGCGCATTTTCGAAACGGATTGCATGAAGAGCTTCATCCGACAGCTCAACCTCTACGGCTTCAGCAAGATGAGGCAGAACTTCCAGAGATCGGCCTCCCTTGTGGAATTCTTGGCCGAAGAAAAGGCGGCCTACGCCTTCAGCAAGGTAAGGTCTGGCCGTGGCTTTGGGGACGGACCCCGGGCGCCTCGGGTTCCCCAAGGGCACGTCCACGCGCTCTCTCAAAATATAGATCTCCATCTCCTTCGAGGGCAGAAGAGGACACTCAAAGAGGTTCCGCTCCGAGTAGAAGACAACCCGAATCAATCCAACAAGTTCTGATCCTTCATGCCTACAGCCCCATCCATCCTGTTCCACCAAAACGAGGCCGGCATTTGCAAACAATGTCGAAGGCTTTCATGGCTGGAATCACTGGGTTGTTGTAGGTTGTATATGGCCATGTTCTAGAGGCATTTTCTCCTGACGTTTCGCCTGCATCTATGGCAAGCATCCTCAGAGGTAGTGAGGTCTGTTGGAACGAGGAAAAAGGATTTATATATCTGTGGAATGGTGACCAGGGTGGGACAAAGGACTCTTGTCTGCTGGAGCTAGGGGTGAATGTTTCAACTGACCACCTCGATTAGCATTTGAAGGTCTGGCGGTGCCTGGGGCAATCTTTTCTTGAGAGGTGATTAGATGTCCTTGTTTGTTTCCTCTCTGTAGTTTTGCTATTCTAATTTTAGAGTTTTTTTTAATACTGGGAGCCAGATTTTGTTGAAATTGTCCACATGCTTGTGGATTTCAATGGCTTCTCTGTGTAGTCTGACATGGTGGTTGTTGGTGTGCTCCAGCATTTCTGTGTTCTCCAATAATCTGCTGTGTCCAGGTTGGTTCCTCAGGTGCTCTGCTATGGCTGACTTCTCTGGTTGACGTAGTCTGCAGTGCTTTTCATGTTCCTTGATGTGTATGTTGGGCAATGCTGCTGCGTTTGGTGGTCCCTCTGGAGACTTCTTGTCCACAGCTGCATGGTACATGGTAGACTCCTGCAGAGGTGAGAGGATCCCTCTTGTCCTTTGCTGAACGGAGCATTGGTTGGATGTTCTTGGTGGGTCTGGAGATGGTTTGTAGGTTGTGTTTCCTCATCAGCTTCCCTCTGCGGTCAGTGGTTCCCTTGATGTCTGGCAGGAACACTTTCCCTCTGGGTGGGTCTCTGTCTTGACTCTCGTGGCTTCTTCTCGGTGGCCTTGCAGCTCTTCTGATGTCTGAGGTGGAGTCTCGCTTGGCCTGGAGAGCCCATCTGAGGTGGTTCAGTTCATCTTGGAGGAGGTGGGCTTCACAGATTCTTCTTGGCAGAATCTGCCAAGGCTTTAATGGGGCTTCTTTGTTGACTTGGGTGATGGTTGGAGTTTTTGTGTAGATCTCTATCTGTGTGTGTGGGTTTTCTGTAAACGGTGTGACCCAATTGTTGATCTGGTTTGCGGATGACTAGGACATCTAGAAAAGGCCGTCTTCCTCCATTTTCTTTTTCCATGGTGAACTGGATGTTTGGGTGGATGCTGTTGAGATGGTCCAGGAACCTGTTGAGTTCTTCTTCTCCATGACTCCAAATGGTGAAGGTGTCATCCACATCTCTGAACCATATGTTTGGGTGGATGCTGTTCAGATGGTCCAGGAACCTGTTGAGTTCTTCTTCTCCATGACTCCAAATGGTGAAGGTGTCATCCACATCTCTGAACCATATGTTTGGGTGGATGCTGTTCAGATGGTCCAGGAACCTGTTGAGTTCTTCTTCTCCATGACTCCAAATGGTGAAGGTGTCATCCACATCTCTGAACCATATGTTTGGGTGGATGCTGTTCAGATGGTCCAGGAACCTGTTGAGTTCTTCTTCTCCATGGCTCCAAATGGTGAAGGTGTCATCCACATCTCTGAACCATATGTTTGGGTGGATGCTGTTCAGATGGTCCAGGAACCTGTTGAGTTCTTCTCCTCCATGCCTCCAAATGGTGAAGGTGTCATCCACATCTCTGAACCATATGTTTGGGTGGATGCTGTTCAGATGGTCCAGGAACCTGTTGAGTTCTTCTTCTCCATGGCTCCAAATGGTGAAGGTGTCATCCACATCTCTGAACCATATGTTTGGGTGGATGCTGTTCAGATGGTCCAGGAACCTGTTGAGTTCTTCTTCTCCATGGCTCCAAATGGTGAAGGTGTCATCCACATCTCTGAACCATATGTTTGGGTGGATGCTGTTCAGATGGTCCAGGAACCTGTTGAGTTCTTCTTCTCCATGACTCCAAATGGTGAAGGTGTCATCCACATCTCTGAACCATATGTTTGGGTGGATGCTGTTCAGATGGTCCAGGAACCTGTTGAGTTCTTCTTCTCCATGACTCCAAATGGTGAAGGTGTCATCCACATCTCTGAACCATATGTTTGGGTGGATGCTGTTCAGATGGTCCAGGAACCTGTTGAGTTCTTCTTCTCCATGACTCCAAATGGTGAAGGTGTCATCCACATCTCTGAACCATATGTTTGGGTGGATGCTGTTCAGATGGTCCAGGAACCTGTTGAGTTCTTCTTCTCCATGGCTCCAAATGGTGAAGGTGTCATCCACATCTCTGAACCATATGTTTGGGTGGATGCTGTTCAGATGGTCCAGGAACCTGTTGAGTTCTTCTCCTCCATGCCTCCAAATGGTGAAGGTGTCATCCACATCTCTGAACCATATGTTTGGGTGGATGCTGTTCAGATGGTCCAGGAACCTGTTGAGTTCTTCTTCTCCATGGCTCCAAATGGTGAAGGTGTCATCCACATCTCTGAACCATATGTTTGGGTGGATGCTGTTCAGATGGTCCAGGAACCTGTTGAGTTCTTCTTCTCCATGGCTCCAAATGGTGAAGGTGTCATCCACATCTCTGAACCATATGTTTGGGTGGATGCTGTTCAGATGGTCCAGGAACCTGTTGAGTTCTTCTTCTCCATGGCTCCAAATGGTGAAGGTGTCATCCACATATCTGAACCTTATGTTTGGGTGGATGCTGTTGAGATGGTCCAGGAACCTGTTGAGTTCTTCTTCTCCATGGCTCCAAATGGTGAAGGTGTCATCCACATCTCTGAACCATAGAGTGGGCTTTTTGGTTGCTGTCTCCAGGGCTTGTTCTTCAAAGTGTTCCATGTAGAAGTTAGCTATGACCGGGCTGAGGGGGCTCCCCATAGCTACTCCATCTTTCTGTTCATGGAATTCATTGTCCCACTGAAAGGAGCTGGTGGTGAGGCCATGGTGGAACAGAGCCGTGATGTCTTCTGGGAACTTCTGGTTGATGAGTGCCATGGTGTCTGCTACCGGGACTGTGGTCAATAGAGACACCACATCAAAGCTGATCAGTTTGTCGTTGGTCTTTAGCTTGAGATTGCTGATTTTGTCTATGAAGTGGGCTGAGTCCTTGATGGAGTGTGTTGTGAGCGCAATATGGCTTTGTAACTGTGCAGCAAGGATTCAATGGCACTCACGATGGGTCTGAGTGGGGTGGAGTCCTTATGGATTTTGGGGAGTCCATAAAGTCTAGGTGGAAGGGCTTCCGATTGACATACCTGTTGTTGTATGTCAAAGTTGATTGAGGAGTTCTTCATCAGAGTGTTGGTTTTTCTGGTTAATTTGGAAGTTGGGTCTTGTTTAAGTTTTCTGTTTATCGTTCCACAGATATGTAAACCCTTTTTCCTAGTTCCAACAGTCCTCACTACCTCTGAGGATGCTTGCCATAGATGCAGGCGAAACGTCAGGAGAGAATGCCTCTATTCAGGAGAAAAATTGCCTCCAGAACATGGCCATATAGCCCGGAGAAACCTACAACAACCCAATAATAATAATAATAATAATAATAATAATAATAATAATAATAATAATAATAATAATAGAGCCAGCTGAGTGTCTGTTGTGGACTCATCTTGTTGTGTTTCAAATAATAATAATAATAATAATAATAATAATAATAATAATAATTTATCCCTAACCTGCCCTTCTCTCCCTGAAGGGACTCCAAAAGTAACCCAAACATTCAGCAAAAATCCTTTTGTTTCGCAAGTGTATTCCAATGAAACATACACAAACTTGGTTGCAAACAAATGATATGTTTGTCATAGTTAGGAAGAAAATTTAATTTACAGTTGATTGTAAACAATTACATAAGTGACCATCATTTGATGACTTTTAATCCATGCTATGTTGAGGGGAATTGCCACTAATGTAATTGCACAATGTTATTCAACTTGTACTTGAGTTTATTTGACTCTGGGGCTCATCTCCATTTCTAAGCCAAAGAGCCGGCGTTGTCCTTAGACGCCTCCAAGGTCATGTGGCCCTAGGCATGACTGCATGGAGCGCCAAAAATGAGATTTTAGGGAGTGTCACTTGGTTTCCTCGGTTGCTATGACTGGAACCAAACGTGGAAAAAATCCCAACTAAATCTAAATTATGGATTCAGCAAAATTCAACTTATTTGCAATATTTTCTATAGTTCTGGAAAAATGTCTTTTCAACAATATCCAGCAATTGTTTTTCTTAACCTTTAGTTTACTACAATATTTGGGGAGATGGTGGCAGGGTATAAATAAAGTTTATTATTATTATAATATTAAAAGTTGTGCCCCCAACCCGTCATCCTTTGGAGTCCAAGTCTATTCTGGTTTCCGCAGAGCCTTAACTCATAATTATAATTATAATTATATTAAAACTTGTGCCCCTAACCTGTCATCCTTTTGGTTTCCGTGGAGTCTCAACTCACCTATTATTATTATTATTATTATTATTATTATTATTATTATTATTATTATTATATTAAAAGTTGTGCCCCAACCCATCATCCTTCTGGTTTCAATGGAGTCTCAACTCCATTACTATTATTATCATCATTATTATTATTGTATTAAACGTTGTGCCCCCCAACCTGTCATCCTTTGAAGGCCAAGTCTATTTTGGTGTCGGTGGAGTGTCAGAATGGAAAGATGTATTGTCGAAGGCTTTCATGGCCGGAATCACTGGGTTGTTGTAGGTTTTTTTGGGCTATATGGCCATGTTCTAGAGGCATTCTCTCCTGACATTTCGCCTGCATCTATGGCAAGCATCCTCAGAGGTAGTGAGGTCCGGTGGAAGTAGGAAAAGGGGTTTATATATCTGTAGAATGACCAGGGTGGGACAAAGGACTCTTGTCTGCTGGAGCTAGGTGTGAATGTTTCAACTGACCACCTTGATTAGCATTTGATGGCCTGGCAGTGCCTGGAGCAATCTTGTTGTTGAGGGAGGAGGGAGCAAGCTTCCTTTCTGCTTCCCTGGAGACTAGGACGCAATGGAGCCATGGCTTCAAACTACAAGAAAGGAGATTCCATCTGAACATGAGGAAGAACTTCCTGACTGTGAGAGCCGTTCAGTAGTGGAACTCTCTGCCCCGGAGGGAGTATGGTGGAGGCTCCTTCTTTGGAAGCTTTTAAACAGAGGCTGGATGGCCATCTGTCAGGGGTGATTTGAATGCAATATTCCTGCTTCTTGGCAGAATGGGGTTGGACTGGATGATGGCCCAGGAGTAGGTCTCTTCCCACTCTTGGATTCTAGGTGATTACATGTCCTTGTTTGCTTTCTCTCTGTTGTGGTGTTCTAAGTTTAGAGTTGTTTAATACTGGTAGCCAGATTTTGTTCATTTTCATGGTTTCCTCCTTTCTGTTGAAATTGTCCACATGCCTGTGGATTTCAATGGCTTCTCTGTGTAGTTTAATCTAATCACCTCTCAACAAAAGATTGTCCCAGGCACTGCCAGGCAATCAAATGCCTCTGTTGTGGTGTTCTAAGTTTAGAGTTGTTTAATACTGGTAGCCAGATTTTGTTCATTTTCATGGTTTCCTCCTTTCTGTTGAAATTGTCCACATGCCTGTGGATTTCAATGGCTTCTCTGTGTAGTTTAATCTAATCACCTCTCAACAAAAGATTGCCCCAAGCAATGCTACTCAAGGTGGTCAGTTGAAACATTCCCACCTAGCTCCAGCAGACAAGAGTCCTTTGTCCCACCCACGTCATTATTCCACAGAGATATAAACCCTTTTTCCTCGTTCCAACAGACCTCACGACCTCTGAGGAGGCCCTGCCATTGATGCAGGCGAAACGTCAGGAGAGAATGCCTCTAGACCAGTGGTTCTCAACCTGGGGTCCCCAGATGTTTTTGGCCTACATCTCCCAGAAATCCCAGCCAGTTTAGCAGCTGTTGGGATATCTGGGAGTTGGAGGCCAAAAACATCTGGGCACCCCAGGTTGAGAACCACTGCTCTAGACCATGGCCGCATAGCCCGAAAAAACCTACAGCAACCCAATGGAAAGATGGCTACAGACGTGAAATCCATATTTCCGGAGCAACCTGTTGTAAATAAAGATGAAACGATAGGTATTGGATGTTGATGCCACGTTGCTGCTTGGGGGCTTAACCACGTTTCTTCCTCTGCTTTTGCCCCAGTTACAGTTTTACCATAACCCAAATTTTAAGAAAGGTTGTCCTCACCTCCTTGCAAGATGCAAGAGAAGAGTCGGGATCAAGAACACGCCGCCCATCGCTTTCTCCTTGGAGGAGGACTTCCACGAGAGACCACGGACCCCCGACGGGCCTGCTCCCAGGGAGAACGACCTCCACGCCGCCTCCCCGCGGGAGAAAATGCCCAAATCGGGGCTGCGGAAACTGGCCGCGAGCAAAGCCCTTGCCAGTGCGGCCATCCGGCTGAGGAGCGGCTATTCGGCCTCCTCTCCCGCTCCCCTGAGGGCTTCGGAGCAAGGTCCCGCCACCGAGGACAACGAGTCCCCCAAAGGCCAGCTGGCGCCTTTCCACGTCCCCCCGCACGGCAGCCACGCTCGGGTCAACACCCACGAAATAGACTCCACCACCACCACCTCCGCCACCTCCTTGTACCACGTCCTGCCGCCGGTTCCCAACACCCCCTTTGCCCCCGTGATGGGGCTGCCGGCCTTCCCCACCATGTACCCAGACTTGTCAGCCATGCAGGCCCACTGGGCCAGCCTGCTGCCGTTTTGCAACCCGTGGTTCTCCATGCCGATGATAGCCGCCGCCTCGGCCATTTCCATGTCCAGGTCCTCTCACCACCACCGAACTCCTTCGTACCACCACTGCCCGAACTGCAACTGCGCATCGAACGCCACGGCGGCTTCCAAAGGGGTCGGACCCACGGCGACGGAGTACTCGGGGTACCATCGGTGAAGCGAGCGGCCGACCGGCAAACCCCGGCCGCCTTGAAAATAGGGAAACCCACCATGGCATGGGCTGAAGAATAAAGCTCTCATTTCCCTTTGTTATTGTCTTGTTTGCCTAGGTGTGTGTGTGCGTTTCTTTTGGTGGGAGTGTTTATTTATTTATTTATTTTATTTATTTATTTACTTTGCTTCTATACCGCTGTATCTCAAGCCCGAAGGCGGTTCACAAACAGTAAAAACAGTCGAAACAGCAGTGGTTCCATACAACATAGAACAATTGACTTAACACATTATCCATAAATTACCGATAAGCAATTACAATGCACAATTATGACAAAAAACAACCGTACCCAATCTTCTCCTCATCCAAGCGTAGTCCAGGTTCGTCGTCCGTTGTTCCCTTCCTATGTCCCATTACCAGATTGCACTAAATTACTCAAACGCCTGCACAAACATCCAGGTCTTCACCTTTTTGCGGAATACCATTGGAGATGGTGCCAGTCTAATGTCCGCAGGAAGGGCGTTCCACAGCCGAGGAGCCACCACCGAGAAGGCCCTATCTCTCGTCCCCGCCAGCCGAGCTTGAGAAGCAGGCGGGATCGAGAGCAGGGTCTCCCCGGAAGATCTCAAAGTCCTGGTGGGTTCATAGGCAGAGAGGCGGTCAGATAGGTAGCTTGGGCCGGAACCGTTTAGGGCTTTAAAGGCCAACGGCAGCACTTTGAATTCAGCCCGGTAGCAGATCGGTAGCCAGTGGAGTTGGCGCAACAGGAGGGTTGTGTGCTCCCTGTGCTCCGCTCCCATTAGAATCATGGCTGCCGAGCGTTGGACTAGTTGGAGCTTCCGAGCTGTCTTCAAAGGCAACCCCACGTAGAGAGCGTTGCAGTAGTCTAAACGGGATGTAACCAGAGCGTGTACCACCGTGGCCAAGTCAGACTTCCCAAGGTACGGGCGCAGCTGGCGCACAAGCTTTAGCTGTGCAAATGCTCCCCTGGTCACCGCCGAAACCTGGGGTTCCAGGCTCAGCGATGAGTCCAGGATCACACCCAAGCTGCGAACCTGCGTCTTCAGGGGGAGTGCGGCCCCTTCCATCCAACACAGGCTGTAACCCTCTGCCCTGTTCGGCCTTGCGACTGACCAGGAGTACCTCTGTCTTGTCTGGATTCAATTTCAATTTGTTCGCCCTCATCCAGACCGTCACAGCAGCCAAGCACCGGTTCAGGACCTGGACAGCCTATCTGGACAGTTTATCTGTTTATTTATTTGGTAGTTTTGTATCCCGGTCTTCTCACCTCCATTCGAGGGACTCGGGCCGGTTTCCAACATCAATATTACAGACCGTCATTAAGACATCGTATTTCTAAATCACACTAAAACATTGAAACAATTAAAATGGCAAAAATACAATCCTATGATTACAGTGGTCAGTCGTCATCAAAGTCATTATTCGTCAAAGTCATCCATCCATATTGCAGGATCATGGCTCATTCGTTGAATGCCAATTCCCCAAAGCCAAGTTTTCACCTGTTTCCTGAACGTTAAGATCGAAGGGGGGCAGTTCTGATCTCCAGTGGAAGGGAGTTCCAGAGTCGAGGGGCCACCACCGAGAAGGGCCTGTCTCTCGACAGAGTACACGGGGTACCATCGTTGAAGCGAGCGGCCGACCGGCAAACCCCGGCCGCCTTGAAAATAGGGAAACCCACCATGGCATGGGCTGAAGAATAAAGCTCTCGTTTCCCTTTGTTATTGTCTTGTTTGCCTAGGTGTGTGTGTGCGTTTCTTTGGGTGGGAATGTTAGTTTATTTATTTATTTATTTGGTAGTTTTGTTTACCGGTCTTCTCTCCTCCATTCGAGGGACTTGGGCCGGTTTCCAACATCAATATTACAGACCGTCATTAAGACATCATATTTCTAAATCACACTAAAACATTAAAACTATTAAAATGGCAAAAATACAATCCTATGATTACAGTGGTCAGTCGTCATCAAAGTCCTTATTCGTCAAAGTCATCCATCCATATCGCAGGATCATGGCTCATTCGTTGAATGCCAATCCCCAAAGCCATGTTTTCACCTGTTTCCTGAACGTTAAGATCGAAGGGGGGCAGTTCTGATCTCCAGTGGAAGAGAGTTCCAGAGTCGAGGGGCCACCACCAAGAAGGCCCTGTCTCTCGACAGAGTACACGGGGTACCATCGGTGAAACGAGTGGTCGACCGGCAAACCCCGACCGCCTTGAAAATAGGGAAACCCACCATGGCATGGGCTGAAGAATAAAGCTCTCGTTTCCCTTTGTTATTGTCTTGTTTGCCTAGGTTGGTGGGAGGGTTATAGAGCTAAAATTTAAAGGAGATCCCTCCCAACTGGAAATCTTGGTGTGGCCCCTGGTTGCTTTTTCTTACCCTCAGGCGTCTTCTAGTTCACGTCGGGGGCCCTTCTTCCAGGAAGTCTTTGAAAAAGCTTCCCTGTGCTCCTCTGTGCCAGAGTCCAAAGTCAGTCCAGCCATGAGGGAGATGCCTGGGTGGGCAACAATGGTGCCCAGTTTATAGAGCTCTGAGGCAAGAATCACTCGTGGAGGACTGTCCCCAAACCTTAGGACGAGGGAGCGGCTTGTAATTTAGTCTAAAAATTTAGTGTGGACCCAAGCCCGTCCCTTCGTGGTCGCCAATTGTGCTAGAGCTAAAATTTAGGGGTCTTTGCCAGGAGACAGAGACCAATTAGACTCATCAAAGAGTTCTTTTTCCCTGGCGAGACAGAGAAGCATCCCATATTTTTCCCTGATTTCCCAATGAAAGGTCTCACCAAGTTGAAGAAAAGCCATCGAGGTTTAATGCGATTCAGCTGAAACGGATGCAGAGCTGCAATCATTCGCCAAAGCTAAGCATGAGGGGAGTACACCAATACAGTCATATTTATAGCGAATTCAAAGTTGCAGAGTTCAAACACCCCGCCCCGGCTTCCCTATTATTCCCCGCCATGATTGGGCGATGGGCGAACAGCTGGGAGGCGTCCCTCCCACCCCCGGTGCCTCTGGACCAATCAGGAAGCTCCAGTTGTCCGTAGGATCCAATGGGGAGACCTCTGCCATCTGGTGGCAACAGCAAATCAGGAGAGAGGGAGGCGGGATGAGGGAGCACAAAGGAATCTGGGAAAGGAGTCTTTAAACAAAGGAAATGCCATGTGGCCTGAGACAAAAAGATCAAACGGGGCCGATCTATTGTGTTCATGAGTGTAGTGTTCTTTGACCCGTGGGAAGTCGAGTGTATTGTCTAAGGCTTTCATGGCTGGAATCACTGGGTTGTTGTAGGTTTTTTCGGGCTATATGGCCATGTTCTAGAACAGTGGTTCTCAGCCTTCCCAATGCCGCGACCCCTTAATACAGTTCCTCATGTTGTGGTGACCCCCAACCAGAATCCGAACATTATGAATCGCCATGTAAGTAATGATCTGCAGGATGTATTTTCATTCACTGGAGCAAATTTGGCACAAATACCCAGTATGCCCAAATTTGTGCAGTTTTCTTGTACTGACTCTTTGTCTGCTGTGCTTTGAGAAGATTCCTATTATTGACTTCAATTAAAGCAGGTTCTTGGCTTTCCTGTGCATGTTCTGCCAGGGCATCGTGTTTTTCTTCTTCAACTGCTTGTTTGACTTGTAAGAGTCCTCTGCCCCCAGACTTTCTAGAGATAGAGCCGGTCAACATCACTGCGAGGATGGAATGAATTCTGAATGGTCATGAGTTTTCTTGTTTTTCTGTCCAAATTGTCCAGTTCTGCCTGTGTCCAGTTTATGATGCCAGCAGTGTATCTTACGACAGGTCTGGCCCAGGTGTTGATGGCCTTGATGGCCCTGCCTCCATTGAGCTTGCTTTTGAGTATTTTTCTGACCCTTTGAATGTATTCTTTGCTGACCACAGTTGTCACATGTTCACGTTTGATGTTGTCCAGCTGTAGTCTGCCCAGGTATTGATAGGCCTCTGGCTGGTGACACTTGACCGCTTGGCCATTGGGCATATGATGCCCTCACTTTCCGTGATTTTCCCCTTCTTCAGTTCCACAAGTCAAACATTTGTCCAAACCAAACTCCATGTTGATATCCGTGCTAAAGATCCAGACAGTGTTAGTCAGAGACTGGATTTCGGTTTCGGTTTTCCCATACAGCTTCAGGTCATCCATGTACAGCAGATGTGAAATTTTGTGAGATCTCTGAGGCGTTTGATAGCTGAGCTTTGTTTATTATTATTATTATTACTACTACTACTACTACTACCAGTGTTAGTCAGAGACTGGATTTCAGTTTCAGTTTTCCCATACAGCTTCAGGTCATCCATGTACAGCAGATGTGAAATTTTGTGAGATCTCTGAGACGTTTGATAGCTGAGCTTTGTTTATTATTATTATTATTACTACTACTACTACTACTACCAGTGTTAGTCAGAGACTGGATTTCGGTTTCGGTTTTCCCATACAGCTTCAGGTCATCCATGTACAGCAGATGTGAAATTTTGTGAGATCTCTGAGGCGTTTGATAGCTGAGCTTTGTTTATTATTATTATTATTACTACTACTACTACTACTACCAGTGTTAGTCAGAGACTGGATTTCAGTTTCAGTTTTCCCATACAGCTTCAGGTCATCCATGTACAGCAGATGTGAAATTTTGTGAGATCTCTGAGACGTTTGATAGCTGAGCTTTGTTTATTATTATTATTATTATTACTACTACTACTACTACCAGTGTTAGTCAGAGACTGGATTTCGGTTTCGGTTTTCCCATACAGCTTCAGGTCATCCATGTACAGCAGATCTGAAATTTTGTGAGATCTCTGAGAGGTTTGATAGCTGAGGTTTATTATTATTATTATTATTATTATTATTATTATTATTATTACTACAACTACTACTACTACTACTACCAGTTCTAGTCAGAGACTGGATTTCAGTTTCGGTTTTCCCGTACAGCTTCAGGTCATCCATGTACAGCAAATGTGAAATTTTGTGACATCTCTGAGATGTTGTTGTTGTTGATATTATTATTTGGATGCGCGCCCTCTCTGTTTTGTTAAAAGTGTTCATGGAATAGTTTTCAAGTTAATGTAACTATTCAATATGACAAAAGATACACAGCCAGTGGCTCCAGTCCTGATGTGAATGCTCCCAGTGTGGGTCCAGTTGGTAAAGCCCACACCGTGAGTCTTTCCTATTGAAAACTGTCCCCTTTGATGGTCAAAACAGGGCCGAGGAGCCACCACAAAGAGGGCAACCTCAAGGCGCTTCCGAGGAAGGAATCAGTTCCTCCGGGATGTCTACCTGCCAGATCTCCTTGTGCCCTCGGGCCGGGAGGGGCTCCACCAGCCACCGGGCGTTGGAAACCACCGTCAAGTATTTCTCTTCCAGGCCGGACAGCACGGCTTTATTTTCCAGGGCCAAGAGGTCTGCAGGAGGCAAGCGTGGCGGGCACAGCCATGTCTCTCCAATGTCAATTAGGCCTGAAATAAACATAAATAAATACGGTATACTCGTTTTTCCTGAAAGCCAAATGTTTGTTTCATACGGATTTGTTGACATTTGAATTGTTTGGCTGCCTCTCAAAATGCAATGAAGTCCTGAGTTCTTTCAAAGAGATAGGAGAGTACATCAATACAGTTTTATTATATTGCTAGCCATCCCCTGCCATGTGTTGCTGGGGCCCAGTCTGTGTATATGTGTTTTGTGTGTGTTATATATTTGTGTATATGTATATGTGTGTATATCATAGAATCATAGAATCCTAGAATCAAAGAGTTGGAAGAGACCTCATGGGCCATCCAGTCCAACCCCATTCTGCCAAGAAGCAGGAAGATTGCATTCAAATCCCCCCTGACAGATGGCCATCCAGCCTCTGCTTAAAACCTTCCAAAGAAGGAGCCTCCACCACACTCCGGGGCAGAGAGTTCCACTGCTGAACGGCTCTCGCAGTCAGGAAGTTCTTCCTAATGTTCAGGTGGAATCTCCTCTCTTGTAGTTTGAAGCCATTGTTCCGCGTCCTAGTCTCCAAGGAAGCAGAAAACAAGCTTGCTCCCTCCTCCCTGTGGCTTCCTCTCACATATTTATACATGGCTATCATATCTCCTCTCAGCCTTCTCTTCTTCAGGCTAAACATGCCCAGTTCCCCAAGCCGCTCCTCATAGGGCTTGTTCTCCAGACCCTTGATCATTTTAGTCGCCCTCCTCTGGACACATTCCAGCTTGTCAATATATATGTGGGTTTGCACATGCACTGTAATGTATTTTTGTTATTTTGCTTTTCAAGTCTCTTCCGCTGTGTTTTTCAGTGTTTTTATGAGTGATGGCCACTCATTGGCCTGAGAGGTGTCTTGTGTCCAAATTTTGTGTCATTTCGTCCAGTGGTTTTTGAGTTAAGTTAATCCCACAAACGAACATTACATTTTTACTTATATAGATAAGTAAAAAGCACTTTAAAGGAATAGGTAAATCAAATTAGGTACGAAGATAAGCATGAACATTGTAATGTATTTTCTTTTTTTGGCTTTTAAAGTCTCTTCCGCTGTGTTTTTCAGTGTTTTTATGAGTGATGGTCACTCGTTGGCCTGAGAGGTGTCTTGTGTCCAAATTTTGTGTCATTTCGTCCAGTGGTTTTTTGAGTTAAGTTAATCCCACAAATGAACATTACATTTTTACTTATATAGATAAGTAAAAAGCACTTTAAAGGAATAGGTAAATCAAATTAGGTAAGAAGATAAGCATGAACATTGTAATGTATTTTCTTTTTTTGGCCTTTGAAGTCTCTTCCACTGTGTTTTTCAGTGTTTTCATGAGTGATGGCCACTCGTTGGCCTGAGCGGTGTCTTGTGTCCAAATTTGGTGTCATTTCGTCCAGTGGTTTTTTGAGTTAAGTTAATCCCACAAACGAACATTACATTTTTACTTATATAGATAAGTAAAAAGCACTTTAAAGGAATAGGTAAATCAAATTAGATAAGAAGATAAGCATGAACATTGTAATGTATTTTCTTTTTTTGGCTTTTAAAGTCTCTTTCGCTGTGTTTTTCAGTGTTTTTATGAGTGATGGTCACTCGTTGGCCTGAGAGGTGTCTTGTGTCCAAATTTTGTGTCATTTCGTCCAGTGGTTTTTGAGTTATGTTAATCCTACAAACGAACATGACATTTTTATTTATATAGATAAGTAAAAAGCATCTAAGTAAAAAGCACTTTAAAGGAATAGGTAAATCAAATTAGGTAAGAAGATAAGCATGAACATTGTAATGTATTTTCTTTTTTTGGCTTTTAAAGTCTCTTCCGCTGTGTTTTTCAGTGTTTTTATGAGTGATGGTCACTCGTTGGCCTGAGAGGTGTCTTGTGTCCAAATTTGGTGTCAATTGGCCCAGTGGTTTTTGAGTTCTGTTAATCCCACAAACTAACATTACATTTTTATTTACATAGACTAGCCGTCCCTTGCCATGTCTTTCTGTTGCCCAGTCTCTGTGTAAGTGTTTTGTGTGTTTGTATATATTTGGGTATATGTGTATAACAAACATAACAAACAAATCAAATCATCTATATAAATAAAAAGGTAATGTTTGTTTGCTAGTAGATCTAATAATAGCAAACAGTCAAAACATTTAAAGTAAAAAGGCATTTACAAGTCAACAGGGCTGAGGTGGTGTCCGAGCCAGAGTGCTGACTTACTACTTACTTAGGCGATCCCTCGTTGTCTGAGTAGGATAATCATCCAGGGTGGATCCGTAGGTGACTGTGGAGCCCTCTTCTTGACCTGCATCTTCTCCCGTTTCCCAGTCGGGGTTGGCTTGATGCGCACGTTTCTCTTTCCCCCTCCATTTGTGCCTCTTCAAATTCTGCAGCACTGCTGGTCGCAGCTGACCTCCAGCTGGAGCGCTCACAGGCCAGGGCTTCCCAGTTTCTCAGAGTGCTTAAGGTGCTGGCTGAATAAAATTATGACATTGCACAATTCCACATGCGAAAAAGGACCTCATTTGGGGCTGCTTACCTGCGACGACACCTCTGCCAAACCTCTCTCCGTCGTCTACGAGCTCTTGGACGCGGCTGTGTGTCATGCCGAGCCTCTCGGTGAGGATGTCCTTCCAGGTCTCGTCGTCCCAGTCTTTGACGGCGATGTGGACGGCCAGGGTGCGGGCCTGGTGCTCGGCCAAGACCGGCCGCCAACGCGTCTCGATGGTCTTGACCCCGTTCAAAACCAGCCCGGCGTACGGCTGCCGGAAGGAGAGGCAGGGGAACTTCATCCTCCCTCCGCCTTCGTTCCCTGCAACGTCCCAAGGGAAGGCCGTCAAGAACCAAGAACAGCCTTCCCAACCATTGGGTTAACATATTAATAATAATAATATTAATATTTATTTACAACATTTCTATTCCGCCCTTCTCACCCCGAACGCGACTCAGAGTGGACTACAAGATATATATACATACAATACAATACATTATATTGTTAGCATAGTATTGTTGGCCGCTGTGACGGTCTGGATGAGGGTGAACAAATTGAAACTTAATCCAGACAAGACAAAGGTACTCCTGGTCAGTCGCAAGGCCGAACAGGGTATAGGGTGACAGCCTGTGCTGGACGGGGTCCCACTCCCCTTGAAGGCGCAGGTTTGCAGTTTGGGTGTGACCCTGGACTCATCGCTGAGCCTGGAAGCCCAGGTTTCGGCAGTGACCAGGGGAGCATTCGCACAGTTAAAACTCGTGCGCCAACTGTGCCCGTACCTTGGGAAGTCTGACTTGGCCATGGAAGTCCACACTCTGGTTACATCCTGTCTAGACTACTGCAACGCTCTCTACGTGGGGTTGCCTTTGAAGACGGCCCGGAAGCTCCAATTAGTCCAACTTTCGGCAGCCATGATTCTAACAGGAGCGGAGCGCAGGGAGCACACAACTCCTCTGCTGCACCAGCTCCACTGGCTGCCGATCTGCTACCAGGCTCAATTCTAAGTGCTGGCGTTGGCCTTTAAAGCCCTAAACGGTTCTGGCCCAACTTATCTATCCGAACGTATCTCGGCCTATCAGCCCACCAGGACCCTAAGATCTTCTGGGGGGGGCCTGCTCTCGATCCCGCCTGCTTCACAAATGCGGCTGGCGGGGACGAGAGACAGGACCTTTTCTGTGGTGGCCCCTCGGCTATGGAACGCCCTTCCCATGGAGGTAAGATCAGCCCCCTCGCTGATGGTGTTCCGAAGAAGACTAAAAACCTGGATGTTCGAACAGGCATTTGGTTAATCGGTGCAATGAATGTGATGATTACAGGAATGGTAATATGGACGACGAAACTGGATCACGATTTTAGTCAGGAGATGCATTGGGTTGTTATTGTTGTGTCAATATTGTGTATTATGCTTTTATGGTTTTAAATTGTATATTGTTGACTGTTGTACCTTTGTTGTAAACCGCGTTGAGTCGCCAGCTAGGCTGAGAAACTGCGGTATACAAGTAAATAAATAAAATAAATAAATAGTACAATATCAGTATTATATATTACTATATTGTACAACACCATTATGTTGTAATATTATTAGTAATATTAAATCTCATATAAAATATATCAGTATTATATATTATTATATTGCACTATACCATTATATTGTAATATTATTAGTAATATTAAATCTTATATAAAATATATAATTACAACACTACATTATTAGTGTTATATTGTACTACATTATAATATTATGAATATATATACATACATTATATTATAAATATGTATAAACATTCTATTATATTACACATACAATACATATTATTAGCATAGTACAATATTAGCATTATATATTACTATATTGTACTGTAGCGTTATATCGTAATATTATTAGTAATATTACATCTAATATAAAATATATAATTATAACGTCGCATTATTATTAGTAGTGTTATATTGCACTACATTATAATATTGTAAATATGTATATACATTATATTATATTATACATACATTCTATTATTAGCATAGTACAATATCAGTATTATACTTTACTATATTGTACTACACCATTATATTGTAATATTATTAGTAATATTACATCTAATATAAAATATGTAATTATAACATCACATTATTATTATTAGTGTTATATTGTACATTAGAATATAATATTATAAATGCAATACATTCTATTATTAGCATAGTACAATATCAGTATTATATATTACTACATCGTACTATACAGTTACATTGCAATATTATTAATAATATTACATATAATATAAAATATGTAATTATAACATTGCATTATTATTAGTAGTATTATATTGTACATTACAATATTATAAATATGTATCTACATTATATTATATTATACATACATTATATTATTAGCACAGTACAATATCAGTATTATATATTACTATATTGTACTACACCATTATATTGCAATAGAATTAGTATTATTACATGTAATATAAAATATATAATTATAACATTGCATTATTAGTAGTAGTGTTATATTGTACTACATTACAATATTATAAATATTATATGTATACACATTATATTATATTATACATACAATAAATTATATTATGAGCATAGTACTATATCAGTATTATATATTACCACATTTTACTATACCATTATATTGTAATATTATTACATTTAATATAAAATATTAATTACAATATCACATTATTATTACTAGTATTATACTGTACTACATTATATTATAAATATGTATATACATTATATTATATTATACATACAATACATTCTATTATTAGCATAGTACAATATCAGTATTATACATTACTATATTTTACAACACCATTATATTGTATTATTATTAGTAATATTACATCTAATATAAAATATACAATTATAACATCGCATTATATTGTACTACATTATAATATTATATTATATATACAATGCATTATATTATTAGCATAGTACAGTATCAGTATTGTATATTACTACATCGTACTATACAGTTACATTGCAATATTATTAATAATATTACATATAATATAAAATATATAATTACGATATCGCATTGTTATTATTAGTGTTATATTGTGCTACATTATAATATTATAAATATGTATATACATTATATAATATTATACATACAATACATTATATTATTAGCATAGTACAGTATCAGTATTATATATTACCACATTGTACTATACCGTTATATTGTAATATTATTACATGTAATATAAAATATCTAATTACAATATCGCATTATTATTAGTATTAGTATTATATTATACTACATTATAATATTATAAATATGTATGCACATTATATTATCTTATATTATACATACAATACATTATATTATTAGCATAGTACAATATCAGTATTATATATTACTACATCGTACTATACAGTTACATTGCAATATTATTAATAATATTAAATCTAATATAAAATATATAATTACAATGTTGCATTATTATTATTAGTATTATATTTTACTGCATTATAATATTATAAATATGCATATACATTATATAATATTATACATACAATATATTATTAGCATAGTACAATATCAGTATTATTTATTACTATATTGTACTATACCGTTATATTGTAATATTATTAATAATATTAAATCTAATATAAAATATATAATTACAATGTTGCATTATTATTATTAGTATTATATTTTACTGCATTATAATATTATAAATATTCATATACATTATATAATATTATACATATATTTTATATTTTACTATATTATATATTATACGTACAATATATTCTATTATTAGCATAGTACAATATCAGTATTATATATTACTACATTGTACTACACCGTTATATTGTAATATTATTAGTAATATTACATCTAATATAAAATATATAATTATAATATTGTAGTATTATTAGTATTATATTGTATTACATCACAATGCTACAAATATAAATAAAGAAAGAAAGTGGGGATGTTCCCATTGGCCACCTTGATGAGCACGGAATGGCCTCGCAGTTTCAAGGCTTGGCTCCTTACTGCCTGGGGGAATCCTTTCTTGAGAGGTGATTAGTTGTCCCTGATTGTTTCTTGTCTGGAGTTCCCCTGTGTTTGAGTGTTGTTCTTGATGAGCATTGAACGGCCTCGCAGTTTCAAGGCTTGGCTTCTTACTGCCTGGGGGAATTATATTATATCATTATATTGTTATATGTAATATAAATATATGATTACAATATCATATTATTAGTATTGCTGTTATATTGCATTACATTAGAATACTTATGTTACTCTCTATATAAGTAAAACAATTTCATATGATACACTTACATATCTAATATATGCTTTTACTATTTATATATTACATTACTGATTGCAATATACATTAATATAATATTATAAATATTAGATGTACATGATATATTATATTACATTTCTCCCACCCCATTTGTCCTAGTTTCCATCAGACCTCACAACCTCTGAGGATTCCTGCTGTAGATGGGGGAGAAACGTCAGGAGAGAATGCTTCTGGAACATGGCCAGGCAGCTCGAAATACCTCCCTCAACGCGGGGGTGGGCCTACCGCGGATCAGCCTTGTTTCCTTCCGGTTCCCAGCGTCCCTCCCTCCCTCCCGCGGAGGCTTCTGGGAAAGGGAGGAGTCTCGAGGCTCGGAGGCCGCTCCTCCCTCCCTTGCCCGCCTTGGCTTTGGGGGGGCGGGGCCTGGAGAGCGGGGGCGGGGCCTGGAGGGCGGGGGCGGGGCCTGGAGGACGGGGGCGGGGCCTGGAGGGCGGAGGCGGGGCCGGCGCCTGGAGAGCGGGGGAGGGGCCTGGAGGGCGGGGGCGGGGCCAAGGCGGGCAAGGGAGGGAGGAGCGGCCTCCGAGCCTCCGGCCTTCTTCCTTTCCCATAAGACGCCCCCTGCTGGCTGGCGTGGGGAAAGGTCCCACGAGGCCATCCAGTCCCATCCGCTTCTGCCTTCCTTCAAAGGCCCCAGCCCCACACTACAGGTTGCTACCAGGCTCCCAGGAGGGAGGCAGAGAGTTCCCCTGCTGAACAGCCCTTCTCAAGGTGAGGAAGTTTTTCCTCAGTTTCAGGTGCAGAAAAAGGAAAGCTCCCTTCCCTATGTTTCTACACGCCTTCTCTTCTACTACATGAACACACCCATTTCTTTAAGCCGCTCCTCGGGGGAATTATTCCTGGTCTCCAGGAGGCCTCCTTCCTTCGGCGCTTTCCCTCCAAACACCAGCTGAGAGCCCAGAATGGGACACAGGGTGGCTCCAGGTGATTAATAATAATAATAATAATAATAATAATAATAATAACAATAATAATCTATCTAAATAAAAATGTCATGTTCGTTTGTGGGATGAACAGAACTCAAAAACCACGGGGGGAATTGACACCAAATGTGGACACAAGACACCTCACAACCCAATGTATGTCCTTCACTCAAAAAAACAGCAGCTGGCCATCGGGCTCCGAGGAGGGAGGCAGAGAGTTCCCCTGCTGAACAGCCCTTCTCAAGGTGAGGAAGTCCTTCCTCGGGTTCAGGTGGAGTCCCAGTCTCTCTCCAGGGCAGCAGAAAGGAAGCCTTGCTCCCTTCCCTGTGTGTCTACACACGCCTTCTCTTCTGCAGGAGGAACACGGCCATTTCTTTAAGACGCTCCTCAGAGCAGGCCATAGTGGGGGGGGGGGGGGGTAGTTAAGGGTTCAACCCCCCCCCCCCCCCCCGAAATATTTCAGATTTTTTTTTTAAAAAAAAACTGGTTTACTTATGAATTTTAACTGCTTAACCCAATCCCCATGCTGCTAAGTCTATGAGATGCGGCTTACAAAGGCACAATTCGATGCCAGCATCACATAATAGTAGTAACACAAAATAACATCAATTAAAGACTTGAAACAGTCAAACAACAATTCCTGCATTACAGCCCTAAAACCAATAAAACCAATACAAACCCAATTTCTCCTCATTGACGGTCAGCATTCGCTATCTCATACTCCAAATTCCAATTCCACAATTGTCAGTCCTGTCAGTCCTATTCGTCTGGTTGTCCTTATCTAGACCTGGTCCCACAACCACGTCTTCACTTTCCTCCTGAAGGTGAGGAGGGATGTTGATGCCCTAATTTCTCCCGGGAGTGAGTTCCACAGGTGAGGGGCCACCACTGAGAAGGCCCTGCTCCTCGTCCCCACCAACCTCACTTGTGATAGAGTTGGGGTTGAGAGCAGGGCCTCCCCAGAAGATCTTAGACTCTGGGGTGGGACGTAGAAGGAGATGCGTTTGGACAGATACATTGGACTGGAACCATATAGAGTTTTGTAGGTCAAAACCAGCACCTTGAATTGTGCTCAGAACTGGACCGGCAGCCAGTGGAGCTGGCATAGCAGGGGGGTGGTATGCTCCCTGTATGACGCTCCGGTGAGCAATCTGGCTGCCCCTCGCTGGACCAGTTGAAGTTTCCGAACAGTCTTCAAGGGCAACCCCACGTAGAGTGTGTTGCAGTAGTCTATTCAGGATGTAACAAGAGCGTGGACCACTGTGGCCAGATCAGGCTTCCCAAGGTACGGGCGCAACTGGTGTAGGTGGTCGACAGAGGCAGAGCTGCAGGCTATTGAAGGATGCTCTGCCCCCTGCTGTGCTCTTTGATTCAGTGTGGCCCTACCCCCCCCCCCCCCAAATTTTCAACCCTCCCCGAAATTTTTTTCTGGCTACGGCCCTGCCTCAGAGGGATTATTCTGGTCTCCACAAGGCCTCCTTCGGCCCTGGACGTACTGGCCCTCTCCCTCCAAACACCAGCTGAGAGCCCAGAATGGGACACAGTGTGGCTCCAGGTGATGATGAAGAAGAAGATCTGCAAGTGCAGCATTTTTCCAAATGAAACAGAGAGTGTTTGAGGACCGGGACATCCGTAGGGAGACCAAGGCAATTGTTTATAAAGCTGTTGTCCTCCCAACCCTGCTGTACGTCTGCGAGACATGGACTGTCTACAGAAGTCAACATTGACACTGAAATACAACACCGCCTGAGCTCAGCAAGTGCAGCATTTTCATGAATGAAGCAGAGAGTGTTTGAGGACTGGGACATCCGTAGGGATACCAACGTGCTTGTTTATAAAGCTATTGTCCTCCCAACCCTGCTCTATGCCTGCGAAACGTGGACTGTCTACAGATGTCAACATTGATACTGAAATACAACTTCACTTGAGCTCTGCAAGTGCAGCATTTTCCCGAATGAAGCAGAGAGTGTTTGAGGACTGGGACATTCGTAGGGATACCAACGTGCTTGTTTATAAAGCTATTGTCCTCCCAACCCTGCTATACGCCTGCGAAACGTGGACTGTCTACAGATGTCAACATTGACACTGAAATGCAACACTGCCTGAGCTCTGCGAGTACAGCATTTTTCCAAATGAAGCAGAGAGTGTTTGAGGACCGGGACATCCGCAGGGAGACCAAGGGGCTTGTTTATAAAGCTATTGTCCTCCTAAGCCTGCTCTATGCCTGTGAAACGTGGACTGTCTACAGATGTCACATGCAACTCCTGGAATGATTCCTTCGGAAAATCCTGCAAATCTCTTGGGAAGACAAGCGGACAAACGTCAGCGTGCTGGAAGAAGAAGCAAAGACCACCAGCATTGAAGCGATGGTCCTCTGCCATCAACTCCGCTGGGCCGGCCACGTTGTCCGGATGGCTGACCACCGTCTCCCAAAGCAGTTGCTCTACTACGAACTCAAGAACGGAAAACGGAACGTTGGAGGGCAGGAAAAGAGACTGAAAGATGGGCTCAAAGCCAACCTTAAAAACTCTGGCATAGACACTGAGAACTGGGAAGCCTCACGTTGGAGGTCAGCTGTGACCAGCAGTGCTGCAGAATGTGAAGAGGCCCAAATGGAGGGTGAAAGAGAGAAACGTGCCAAGAGGAAGGCGTGTCAAGCCAACCACCTTCCACCTGGAAACCGATGCCCTCACTATGGGAGACGATGAAGGTCAAGAATCAGGCTCCGGAGTCACCTACGGGCCCACCTCCAGGAGACTACACTTGGAGGACCATCACCCTCGGACTACAAGGGATCACCTAAGTAAGTCAAGTCCATATATTCCATGCTGGCGTTCTGCTTTGGGGATGATGCAGGAAAGTCCTGGGATCCTGCACGTTTTGAGCCTCTGATTGAGGAAGCGGCGGCGTTTTCCTCCTTTCTCGGAACGTGACCCCATGCTGAGGCAATCGGCACAGGAAGCGGAGCTCGTTAGCAGTAATTCCCCTTCCTTTGCTGATTGTGGTGTCCTCTCTTTTCCAGGCAAGGAAAGAACACAGCCTGCGGTTGCAGAGCGAAGGAGTGTGGACAGGTAAGGTGGGATCAAGCCCTTGGCATACCTGGGGACAAAGAGCTCGGGATGTGTTGTGTGCATGCACGTCTGTCGACTTCTTCGGCCAGGGAGACGCACAAGTCGGGCTTTTCAGAGTATTGATTTATATTCAGAAAGGAATACAATCAGAGAAATCAAACAATACAAGAAAAGGGTTTTTCATCTATATATATAAGAACCTTAAGGGTGTAATTAGGCGGTCAAAAACGGAGAAACCACCGGACGAAATCTCACCAAATTTGGCCTGCTAATACCTCTTCCCCCAAGGTATGACCAACAACCCTCAAAACACCAATACGCGACAACACAAGGCCAAACTTTGGCAATGGATGCCTTTGGGCACGCCTTCCTGTTCTTGGGGTGGCTTCCTGGGCCCTCTCACCACAGCCAGAGCACAATCTAGAGAAACACAAATGTCACCTTCGTTTGTGGGATGAACACAACTCAAAAACCACTGAGGGAATTGACACCAAATTTGGACACAAGACATCTAACAACCCAATGTACGTCCTTCACTCAAAAAGACACAGAAAAACATAGCAGAAGGGACTTAAGAAGCCAAAACAAAACACCCAAAAATTACAACGCATGTGCAAAACCACATACAGATACACAAACACACATATATGCATATACGCACATAAAACACATACACAGAAAGGGGGAAGGAAGGAGGGAAAGAAAGAAAGGTAGACAAAGAAGGAAGGAGAGAAAGAGGGAAATAAAGAGGGAAAGAAGGAGGGAAGGAGAGAAAGAAGGAAAGAAAGGAAGATAGAGAAGGAAGGAGAGAAAGAGGGAAAGGAGGGAAGGAAAGAAAGAAAGATAGAGAAGAAAGGAGGGAGAGAAAGAGGGAAAGAGGGAGGGAAGGAAAGAAAGCAGGGTAGAGAAGGAAGGAAGGGGAGAGGAGGGAAAGAAGGAGAGAAGGAAAGAAAGAAAGGTAGAGAAGGAAGGAAAGAGAGAAGGAAATAAAAAAGTGAAAGAAGGAAGGAGAGAAGGAACAAAAGAGGGAAGGAAGGAAGGAAGGAAGGAAGGAAGGAAGGAAGGATGAAACCAAACAGCAAAGGAAGCGAGAAAAGGTAGAAAAGGAAGAAAGAAGAGGAGAAAGAAAAAGAGGGAAAGAGGGAGGGAAGGAAGGAGAGAGAAAAAGAAGGAGGAGAAAGAGGGAGGGAAGGTTTGCCACAGCAACCCGTGGCGGGTACAGCTAGTCTATATAAATAAAAAGGTAATGTTCATTTGTGGGATTAACATAACTCAGAAAACACTGGACGAATTGACACCAAATTTGGACAGAAGACGCCTCTCAGGCCAACAAATGACCATCATCCCTAAAAATACAAAACAAATCCAACAGATTTGTTGGCCTGAGAGGTGTCTTGTGTCCAAATTTTGTGTCAATTCGTCCAGTGGTTTTTGAGTTATGTTAATCCCACAAACGAACATGACATTTTCATTTATATAGATAAGTAAAAAGCATCTAAGTAAAAAGCACTTTAAAGGAATAGGTAAATCCAATTAGGTACGAAGATAAGCATGAACATTGTAATGTATTTTCTTTTTTTGGCCTTTGAAGTCTCTTCCGCTGTGTTTTTCAGTGTTTTTATGAGTGATGGTCACTCGTTGGCCTGAGAGGTGCCTTGTGTCCAAATTTGGTGTCAGTTCCTCCAGTGGTTTTTGAGTTATGTCAATCCCACAAACGAACATGACCTTTTTATTTATATAGATAAGTAAAAAGCATCTAAGTAAAAAGCACTTTAAAGGAATAGGTAAATCCAATTAGGTACGAAGATAAGCATGAACATTGTAATGTATTTTCTTTTTTTGGCCTTTGAAGTCTCTTCCGCTGTGTTTTTCAGTGTTTTTATGAGTGATGGTCACTCGTTGGCCTGAGAGGTGCCTTGTGTCCAAATTTGGTGTCAATTCGTCCAGTGGTTTTTGAGTTATGTCAATCCCACAAACGAACATGACCTTTTTATTTATATAGATAAGTAAAAAGCATCTAAGTAAAAAGCACTTTAAAGGAATAGGTAAATCCAATTAGGTAAGAAGATAAGCATGAACATTGTAATGTATTTTCTTTTTTTTGGCCTTTGAAGTCTCTTCCGCTGTGTTTTTCAGTGTTTTTATGAGTGATGGTCACTCGTTGGCCTGAGAGGTGCCTTGTGTCCAAATTTGATGTCAATTCGTCCAGTGGTTTTTGAGTTATGTCAATCCCACAAACGAACATGACATTTTCATTTATATAGATAAGTAAAAAGCATCTAAGTAAAAAGCACTTTAAAGGAATAGGTAAATCCAATTAAGTACTAAGATAAGCATGAACATTGTAATGTATTTTCTTTTTTTGGCCTTTGAAGTCTCTTCCGCTGTGTTTTTCAGTGTTTTCATGAGTGATGGTCACTCGTTGGCCTGAGAGGTGTCTTGTGTCCAAATTTGGTGTCCATTCGTCCAGTGGTTTTTGAGTTATGTCAATCCCACAAACGAGCATGACATTTTTATTTATATAGATAAGTAAAAAGCATCTAAGTAAAAAGCACTTTAAAGGAATAGGTAAATCCAATTAGGTACGAAGATAAGCATGAACATTGTAATGTATTTTCTTTTTTTGGCCTTTGAAGTCTCTTCCGCTGTGTTTTTCAGTGTTTTTATGAGTGATGGTCACTCGTTGGCCTGAGAGGTGTCTTGTGTCCAAATTTGGTGTCCGTTCGTCCAGTGGTTTTTGAGTTATGTCAATCCCACAAACGAACATGACATTTTTATTTATATAGATAAGTAAAAAGTATCTAAGTAAAAAGCACTTTAAAGGAATAGGTAAATCCAATTAGGTAAGAAGATATGCATGAATATTGTAATTTTTTGTTTGTTTGTTTGTTTTTTAAGTCCTTT
Source organism: Anolis sagrei (assembly GCF_037176765.1). Taxonomy (NCBI): domain Eukaryota; kingdom Metazoa; phylum Chordata; class Lepidosauria; order Squamata; family Anolidae; genus Anolis; species Anolis sagrei. The sequence continues at coordinate 36,527,516 of NC_090030.1, read as the reverse complement.
CCGCTGTGTTTGACATTCGGGAGTTGTAGTTGCTGGGATTTATAGTTCCCTACAATCAAGGATCGTTCTGAACCCCACCAATGATAGAATTGGGCCAAACTTCCCACACAGAATCCCCATGACTAACAGAAAATACTGTGTTTTCTGATGGTCTTTGGTGACCCTTCTGACACCCTCTCGCGACCCCTCCAAGGGTCCCGATCTGCAGGTTGAGAAACACTGCTCTAGCCATACTGATCTTTGTGGCCTTCTCTGAATGGATTAGTTAAATTGCGTGGAAAGTGATCGATGTCAGTCCTGAGCAACTATAACATGTGAAGAGCCTTCGTATTGTGTGAAAACTTGGGGCAAATCCTGCACTCTTTGTGTCCCCAAGCTGTTTTTTCCGCGACCGGTATCAGAAATCTGCTTCTCTGTAGCACCTTCCCCCACTTTTGTCCTTCCCGAGGAAATAGTGCAGAAACTCTTACTTGAAATGCATCACCACACTCGTAAATTTTCCCGAAATCTGTCATTTTAAGGAACAGCAGATGTTTGGTGTGTGGATGGAGGGACAACATGGCGCGGACATCAATCTCTTATGGCGCGGCTTTGCCTTGGCTGATGGGCTTTTGCAGAAAAGGTCGCAAAAGTGCGTTTATATCATCTAGGTAATTTTCAACTGTAAGCAAACAGTATTTTGGCGCCCCCCCCCCCCCAACCAATCACTGATATATATTTTCTGTTCGTCGTGGGAGTTCTGTGTGCCATATTTGGTTCAATTCCGTCATTGGTGGAGTTCAGAGTGCTCTTTGCTTGTAGGTGAACTATAGGTAAAGGTAGTCCCCTGACATTAAGTCCAGTCATGTCTGATTCTGGGGTGTGGTGCTCATCTCCATTTCTAAGCCGAAGAGCCGGCATTGTCCACAGACACCTCCAAGGTCATGTGGCCAGCATGACCACATGGAGCGCCGTTACCTTCCCGCCGGAGCAGTACCTATTGATCTACTCACATTTTGCATGTTTTCGAACTGCTAGGTTGGCAGAAGCTAGGGCTTACAGCGGACGCTCACGCCGCTCCCCGGAATCGAACCTGCGACCTTTTGGTCAACAAGCTCAGCAGCTCAGTGCTTTAACCCACTGCGCCACCGGGGGGCCCTTTGATTGTAGGTGAACTATACATCCCAGTAACTACAACTCGCCTATGTCAAAGTCTATTTTATCCAAACTCCATCAGTGTTTGCATTTGGGCATATTGGGTATTCATGCCAAGTTTGGTCCAGATCCATCATTGAGTCCACACTGCTCTCTGGATTTAGGTGAACTACAATTCCAGAACTCAAGGTCAATGCTCAGCAAACCCTTCCAGTATTTTCTGATGGTCGTGGGAGTTCTGTGTGCCAAGTTTGGTTCCATTCCATCGTTGGTGGAGTTCAGTGTGCTCTTTGATGGTAGGTGTACTATAAATCCCAGCAACTACCACTTCCAAGTGACAAAATCAATGCCCCTCTAACCTACCAGTAGAGGCGGCCCTAGGTAATTTTCAACGGTAAGCAAACAGTATTTTGGTGTGTCCCCCCCCCCCCCAACTAATCACTGATCTATATTTTCTGTTTGTCGTGGGAGTTCTGTGTGCCATATTTGGTTCAATTCCATCATTGGTGGAGTTCAGAATGCTCTTTGATTGTAGGTGAACTATACATCCCAGTAACTACAACTTGCACGTGTCAAGGTCTATTTTCCCCCAATATCGCCTCAAGAGCGCCCCTGGGCAACATCAACTCTACCGCGACTGCTTACTTTGCGTAAGGGTTGAGCCGCCCCTGTATATCACACAACGGGGCCGGAGTTTTGAAGAAGCCAAGGAAATGGATTACGGGGAGGGTATTGATATTCCTTCCGGTATCTCTCCTTCCCTGAGCGTCGTGTCCAAGGGAGAGAATTTTGAGAGTTTTTTCATGCATCGTAAGTTGTATTAAATTCGTGACATTCGTACTTACGAAGCAATATCCAATACGTGGGTCTTCAGTAAGAAGACAAGTGTCCAAAATGAAGGATTGGTCCACTTTTTGGGTTGCGTCATTCCCTTTCCCCATTCCCTGACCAGAAGCAGGTTTCAATGGGAAGAAACCAGCTCATTATATTAAATAAATAAATCTATATATATAAATCTGTTAAGGGCGTTCAACGGGACAGCAAAACGCGAAAACCCCTGGCCCAAAACACACCAACCTTGGCATGCACATACCTCAACCCACAAGGTATGCAGATAGCGATTCAAAATAGTAAACAATAATTCAACAAACCCACAATTTCGAAAACAAAGGGAGCATGCGCAGAGGTGCCCCGGTGTGAGTCCCCCGCCACGCGCACATTGCCGGACAACGCTCCCTCGCCGCAACCCACGCCCCCTCCCTTCGCCGCCCTGCCCTTTCCCGCCCTGACTCAATTCCTTCCCTCCTCCCACGCCCCCTCCAGGAAGTCACGCCCCCTTCTTTCTCCCCCACCCCCACCCCTTCCCGCACTTCCACTCCCTCGCCTGTCAGTCTTGCTCCCAGCATTTTCGGCGGAACCGCCATAACAACCGAGGCCTCACCGAGCGACGTGGTGCTTGCGGTCTCCTAGGCAGTGGGCCCAATCAAGGAAGAGGAAAAACATCGAAGGAAGGAAGGAAACAGAGAAGGAAACATGGAAGCAAAGAGCGAAGGAAAGAAGGAAAGAGGTAGAGAAGGAAGAAAATAGAGAAAGAGGAAAAGAAGAGGGATGGAAAGAAATGGGTAGAGAAAGAAGGAAGGAGATAAGGAAAGACAAAGGAAGGAAAGAGGAGCGAAGGAAGAAGAGAAAGAAAGAGAAAGAGGGGGGAAGGAAGGAAAGACAAAAGGAAGAATGGAAACAAAAACCAAGGGAAGGAAGGAAGGAAAGAGGCAGGGAAGAAAGGAAGAGAAAGGGAAGGGAAAAAAAAAGGAAGAAGGAAAGAGGAAGAGAAGGAAGGAGAGAAGGAAAGGAAAGGAAGGAAAGAGGAGTGAAGGAAGAAGAGAAAGAAAGAGAAAGAGGGGGGAAGGAAGGACAGACAAAAGGAAGAATGGAAACAAAAACCAAAGGAAGGAAGGAAGGAAGGAAAGAGGCAGAGAAGGAAGAAAGAGAAAGGGAAGGAAAAGAAAAAAGGAAGAAGGAAAGAGGAAGAGAAGGAAGGAAGGAGATAAGGAAAGAAAAGGAAGGAAAGAGGAGCAAAGGAAGAAGAGAAAGAAAGAGAAAGAGGGGGGAAGGAAGGACAGACAAAAGGAAAAATGGAAACAAAAACCAAAGGAAGGAAGGAAGGAAAGAGGCAGAGAAGGAAGAAAGAGAAAGGGAAGGAAAAGAAAAAAGGAAGAAGGAAAGAGGAAGAGAAGGAAGGAAGAAGGAAAGAAAAGGAAGGAAAGAGGAGCAAAGGAAGAAGAGAAAGAAAGAGAAGGGGGGGAGGAAGGACAGACAAAAGGAAGAACGGAAACAAAAACCAAAGGAAGGAAGGAAGGAAAGAGGCAGAGAAGGAAGAAAGAGAAAGGGAAGGAAAAGAAAAAAGGAAGAAGGAAAGAGGAAGAGAAGAAAGGAAGGAGAGAAGGAAAGAAAAGGAAGGAAAGAGGAGCAAAGGAAGAAGAGAAAGAAAGAGAAGGGGGGAGGAAGGACAGACAAAAGGAAGAATGGAAAGAAAAACCAAAGGAAGGAAGGAAGGAAAGAGGCAGAGAAGGAAGAAAGAGAAAGGGAAGGAAAAGAAAAAAGGAAGAAGGAAAGAGGAAGAGAAGGAAGGAAGGAGAGAAGGAAAGAAGAAAAGGGAATGAGGGAAAGAAGGAGAGAAAGAGGGAGGTAAGGTGGGCCACAGCAACACGTGGCAGGGAAAGCTAGTCTTCTATATAAATAAAAATATAATGTCCGTTTGTGGGATCAACAGAACTCAAAACCAGTGGGCAAATTGACACCAAATTTGGACACAAGACACCTACTAACCCAAGGAGCGACCATCACTCAAAAAATTGATTTTGCCATTTGGGAGTTGTAGTTGCATTGATTTATAGTTCACCAACAATCAAACAGCACTCTGAACTCCACCAATGATGGAATAGAACCAAACTTGGCACACAGAACTCCCACGACCTACAGAAAATACTGGAAGGGTTTGGTGGGCATTGACCTTGAGTTTGGAAGTTGTAGTTCTTGGCATGAATACTTGCTTCTAAAACGCAGACCTATTTCTGTGGGATGCTGCATGACCCTTTTTGCAAACCTCCTCTTCCTCCAGCCTTTCCTTTGCCAGACTCCTCGTCCATCCGCAAGGCGATATCGGGACCCCCCCCCCCACCCGTAACTCCTTTCTCCCCCTTCTTTCCCGCCTTGGTAAACAGAGCCCTATGATTAAAGCCTGGGCTCCCATGGTTATCACGCACACAAGTATGCATTACACATACTGTCTCAGCAGGTCCTCATTATGTAGTCACAGCAGAGGAAAAAAAATAAATGCCTCGCTGAACAAGGCGGAAGGGAGAGATTTTTCAATCGTGGTGTGGAAAAGCATTAACAATTTAAAGGGGGAAAGAAAAAGGAAACACAGGATTACCGTCGTTCTCGGGTTTTTTAAATCCCCGTTTCCAGAACTGTGCCATCGCACCTTGGGGCAATAACTCTTAGTGAAAGAGGCATGGACGTGGCATCTCTCCCCAGGGGATTGCTTCTTGCCCTCCTTTAGGAAACTGGAACTCCCAAAGACCAAAACACAACAGATAACTCAAAATGGTATTTATTGTTCACCATGAGTGATCTTTCTCAGGCATAAGCTTGATGTTTCAACAGGAGTCTGGCAAAGGATACTTTACAATCTCTGAAGTCCAAGGAGTTTGCAGCTGAGAAGCTTTTTCTGTTTCCTCTTTCCTCAATGGCTGTGAATATCGGAATAAACACAACTCCAGTCCAATGGCCTATGTTGAAGGGACAAGACCTTCCTCTGGTGCCAAAAGAACCAGTTTGAAGGCGCTTGGGTCTCCTCAATGTTGTCCAGGATGATCTGGACATAAAGCATGAGTCCCAAGGGTAAAAAACCTTAGAATTGGTGCTGAGAGGTAATTTAAGCAGGGGCTTTTAGAGCCAAGTCTCTTACGTCCATCTTTCCATCTACGACAAGTGAGGCAACTGGCACCCTACCTATCTGACGAGGCTCTGGCAACTGTCATCCATGCCATGGTCATGTCTAGGCTGGACTATTGCAACGCCCTGTATGTGGGCCTTCCGATGTCTACGACCCGAAAGCTCCGTATTGTTCAGAATGCGGCAGCCAAGCTACTCACAAGAACGCCTGTGAAATAATGCCATAGAACACCAGTGCAGCGGCATTGACATTGGCTTCCAACTGAGTCCCGTGGCCTGTCTGAGATGCTAGTTCTGACCTTTAAAACTCTTTACGGCCAGGGTCCATCGTACCTTAGGGACTGCCTCTCCTTCTCCCATCATCGGAGGTCGCAACGACCAGCCCAACGTGACTTACTCCATATACCGGGTCCTAGAGAAGTGCCCTTGGAAAGGACCAGGCACAGGTGGGCTTTCTCTCTTTCTGCCCCTCCTGCCTTGTGGGATTCCTTGCCGCTCTACATGAAAGCCATGCGTGACTTAGGGCCTTTTACTCTCGCACTTAAGACACCTGGCTTTTGACTAGAGCATTCGATCTCTGTTAATTTTTAATTTTTGTATGTATGCATTTTATCTTTTATAATTTAGCTGTAAATCGCCTAGAGCATTCTCGGATGGAGGGCGATTAATAAGTTATTAAATGATGATGCTGATAGAAACTCTGATGGTAGAATGAAAAAAGGGAAGTACTCCCCTCCTCCAGGAAGAGGTGGAGCCAAACAATACTGATTGACAGCTATAAATAACCAATCAATCCAACTATACATATGCAGGGTAAAAAGGCAGGATTAAGCATGATACAACAGTTTAAATCTTGCAACTAATAGTGAGTCGCCATTAGGCCGAGAATTGCTGTATATAAGCGAAGTAAATAAATAAATAATAAATAAATAAATTCTACACATAGGTGGTGCCACTTGCACCGTCACGAGAACATTTACTGATAGAGAAGAATAAATACTGTAAGGGCGAGAAAAAGGGCTCTCCCGAGATCTTATCCTGAGCAGATTTACCATCTAGCTCAGTGTTTCTCAACCTGTCTAATGCCGCAACCCCTTCATCCAGTTCCTCGTGTTGTGGTGACCCCCAACCATAACATTATTTTCATTGCTACTTCATCTTACTTACTTAGGTGATCCCTTGTTGGCCGAGTAAGATAGTCTTCCGGGATCAGAATTCTTGTGGATCCGTAGGTGGCTGTGGAGCCTGATTCTTGATCTGCATCTTGTTCCGCAGTGAGGGCATTGGTTTCCAGGTGGAAGGTGGTCCCGGTTGGGGTTGGCTTGACGCGCCTTCCTCTTGGCACGTTTCTCTCTTTCACCTTCCATTCGTGCCTCTTCAACAGTGGGATATAAATACAGTTTTTTTATTATTATTCGGGGAGATATAGTGGAATATAAATAACATTTTATTATTATTATTATTATTATTATTATTTGGGGAGATACAGCAGAATTTAAATAAAATTTTATTATTATTATTCGGGGAGATAGAGCGGAATATAAATAAAGATTATTATTATTATTATTATTATTATTTGGGGAGATACAGCAGAATTTAAATATTTTTTATTATTATTATTCGGGGAGACAGAGCGGAATATAAATAACGTTTATTATTATTGGGAGATAGAGCAGAATATAAATAAAGTATTATTATTATTATTATTTGGGGAGATAGAGCAGAATTTAAATTAAAATTTATTATTATTATTATTATTATTCGGGGAGATAGAGTGGAATATAAATACAGTTTTATTCTTATTCGGGGAGATAGATCGGAATATAAATACAGTTTTATTATTATTATTATTATTATTATTATTATTTTTATTATTTGGGGAGATAGAGCGGAATATAAATAAAATTTTATTATTGTTATTATTATTATTATTATTCGGGGAAATAGAGCGGAATATAAATAAAGTTTATTATTATTATTATTATTATTATTATTTGGGGAGATACAGCAGAATTTAAATAAAATTTTATTATTATTACTATTCGGGAAAATAGAGCGGAATATAAATAAAGAATTATTATTATTATTCCTGGAGATACAGCGGAATATAAATAACATTTTATTATTATTATTATTATTTGGGGAGATACAGCAGAATTTAAATGTTTTTATTATTATTATTATTATTATTCGGGGAGATAGAGTGGAATATAAATAAAGTATTATTATTATTATTATTCGGGGCGATAGAGCGGAATTTAAATAAAATTTTATTATTATTATTGTTATTATTATTCAGGGAGATAGAGTGGAATATAAATACAGTTTTATTATTATTCTTATTCGGGGAGATAGAGCGGAATATAAATACCATTTTATTATTATTATTATTATTCGGGGAGATAGAGCAGAATTTAAATAAAATTTTATTATTATTATTATTATTATTATTATTTGGGGAGATACAGCAGAATATAAATAAAGTATTATTATTATTATTATTCGGGGAGATAGAGCGGAATATAAATAAAGTATTATTATTATTATTATTATTATTATTTACCATTAACTAGCTGAGAAGGCTTCCTTGTTAAAAGGACGTGTCTCTCGCTTTCACTGTAATAGTTTCTGTCTTCACTAAATATCAGAATGAAGCAGGTTTTAATATTTTTGTAAAAATGACAATGTCCAAGGGAGAGAAGAACGCTCTCCAAACATAAAAGAATCCAAGGAAATTGGTTCCTAATACAAGTCCGGAGCTGAAAACATTTCTGCTCATTTGCATACTTGCTGTGTCACCGCATTGCTGCCGCTTGTAATAGTCTATTAGTATATGCAAATACCAATACAGTTAAACAACAGGGCATTCTTTGAGGGATGCTTCGCGAACCCCTCCCCGACCCCCCTAAAATATGCAGTTGAATGTCTTTAAATTCTAATGACAGATCCTTTGGGGCAAATGAAGCCGAGGAATTGCAGTCATCTTGATGTGTGCTATCCTTATTCCCCATTAAAATGACCATATTTACTAAGCACGGTTCTTTCTTGGTTATTTACAGGGGCGGCTCGTCCATTACGCGAAGTAAGCGGTCGCAGAACACTTTTTTTGCCAGGGGCGCAGAGGCGCCTCTGTAAATGCCCCTCGACCGCCACTTGAGGAGCGCCCCCCCCTCCGCTCACAACAGCCCTCGCAGTCCGGGGGGAGCCTTGGCTTTCTTGCCTCGCTGCCGGGCGATCCTCTTCCCAAAGGGGCCGGGCCCTTGAGCCTCGCCTCGCCCCTCTCGTTCCTGCTCCACCCGGCCACCGGGTGCGCGAGCAGAGCCGGTGCTCAATCGTTCTCTGCGTTCGATCCCTTCCCCATGACCGGCTCCCTTTCCTGATCCCCCGGCGCTCCACCCGCCTCCTCTCCTCTCCCCACTCCGCAGGTGGGCCAAGGGGCGGAGCCACCGCGCCTGGCCCGCTTTGGGTCCGGAGGCGTGTCTGAAGACCCCAGCGTGCACACCAAAAGTCGCCTCTTCTCCTGACTTCCTCTTCAGCCATTGGGACCAAGAGAGAGCGAGAGAGAGAGAGAGAGAGAGAGAGCCCCTCCGGCTGGAGGTATCGCCCACCTCCGCTCCCTCCTTTGTTTTTGCGCCTACCTTCAGGAAAGGTGGGCATCTCCACCTCTCTCTCTCTTTCTCTCTCTCTCTCCCTCTCTCTCTCTCGGTCCCAATGGCTGAGGAGAAAGTCAGGAGAAGAGGTGACTTTTGGTGCACACGCACCAGGCACGCCTCCAGACCCAAAGCGGGCCAGGCAAGGGAGCAAGTGCGGCAAGTGTAGTTACTGGGATGTATAGTTCACCTACAATCAAAGAGCATTCTGAACTCCAGCAATGATGGAATTGAACCAAATATGGCACACAGAACTCCCACGACAAACAGAAAATATATATCAATGATTGGGGGGGGGGGGGGGGGACAAAATATGGTTTACTTACTGTTGAAAATTACCTAGGGCCGCCTCTGGTTATTTATAAATCCTTACTGGCAAAACAACACCCAGGATTCCTTGCTGAAGACAACCCTATGAAATTCATGAGGTCAACATAAGTTGACCTCATGAAGACTTGAAGACACAGACACGATGGAAGCTTTAACGATAAGATTCCAAAGTGGTTGACCACCTTAGCCACTTGATAGCTTTTGAAGTGGTCCTTCTTGAATATCCAGAAATAATGACTAAGATCCTGGACCATACTGGTGGAGTTTGAAGTGATGTCCGTGGCCATTTCACTTCTTCTGACTTCTCCAAAGGTGTCCTTGTTGGTTCTCCTGGACCTCTCGGCAGCTTTCGTTGCCACTGACCATGGTCTTCTTCTGGGCTGACTCACTGGGATAGGGCTGAAAGGCCTTGGCTTGCAGTGGCTCCATTCCTTCCTGGTGGGATGTACCCAGAAGGTGGTCCCATTCGAACCTCCTGACATTGATCTATGGGGTTCCTCAGGACTCAGTTCTGTTCCCCACGCTGGAAATAGGGATGGATCACACTCTGCAGTTTGGTGGTCTTCCTAGAGCAATGGTTCTCAACCCTCCTAATGCCACAACCCCTTCATACAGTTCCTCTTGTTGTGGTGACCCCCAACCATCACATTATTTCCATTGCGACTTCATAACTGTTATTTTGCAACTGTTATGTATCGTCATATGAATATCTGATATGCAGGATGGATTTTCATCCACTGGACCAAATTTGGCACACATACCTGATACACCCAAATTTGCATACTTGGGGGAGATTGATTTTGTCATTTGGGAGTTGTAGTTGCTGGGATTTATAGTTCACATACAATCAAAGAGCATTCTGGACTCCATCAATGATGAAATTGAACCAAACTTGGCACACATAATTCCCATGAACAAGAGAAAATACTGGAAGGGTTTGGTGGGCATTGACCTTGAGTTTTGGAGTTGTAGTTCACCTACATGCAGAGAGCACTGTGGACTCAAACGATGATGGATCTGGACCAAACTTGGCACAGATACGCCATATGCCCAAATGTGAACACTGATGGGGTTTGGGGAAAATAGACTTTGACATTTGGGAGTTGTACTTGCTGGGATTTATAGTTCCCTATAATCAAGGAGCATTCTGAACCCCAACAATGATATAATTGGGAATCTAGAATTCTGTAAACGACCTCCATCCATTAACAATAAAGTAGCATGTCAATGTGTATTGTTCTAATTTCTTCTCACTTTTACTCACTGTGTGGCCAAACTTCCCACACAAAACCCCCACGACCAACAGAAAATACTGTGTTTTCTGATGGTCTTTGGCAACCCCTCTGACACCCCTTTGCGACCCCCTCAGGGGTCCCGACCCCCAGGTTGAGAAACACTGCTCTAAAGACCATCACTTCAGAAAAATCCCCGAGAACCTCTCTTTGAGGCCCCCTGGCTTCCCGCTGGGCTTAAAGTATACGTCCTATAGAAAACACAGCTGTTACAGGCCCAGCGCGCGACAGTACAATGATGATGATGATGATGATTTGAAACACAACAAAGTGAGTCCACAGCAGATACTCTGCTGGTTGTTGTATTGGCTCACAGGTTGGACACTAGGACTGTGTGATGTATCGGCGAATAATGTGTGCAGATCCCAGTAGGGTGGCCTTTTGCAGCTGGTAGGTGGTAATCATGTCAGCGCCAATTGTGTTTAAGTGCAGGCCAAGGTCTTTAGGCACTGCACCCAATGTGTCGATCACCACTGGGACCCCCTTGACTGGCTTGTGCAGTTCGATCTTTAAATCCTCCTATACGGCCCTCCAAGGTCATTTTCAGACTTAGGGGTAACCTAAGTCTGAAATGACTTAAAAGCACACAACAACTACAAAAACCCTATCTCATCAACCGAAAGCAGGCCCAAACTTCCCACTGAAATACTAATAAGTTTATATTTGTTAACAAATATAGCAAATATAAACTTATTAGTATAACAAACAGCAGCACAAACAGCACTGCATTTGGAGACTGCAGAATGATGACCACGTGGACAAAGGTCAAAGGAAGTCCTTTTCATTGTTTTTAATGTCTCTGGCAAGGCCGAGCTCATTTTGCTCTTTAGCCTTGCAAACCTTTTCCCGGCAGGAGTTGGGTATTCATTTGAATTCCTCTTTGGTGACTTCTCCCTTTTTCCACTTCTTGTGCATGTCTCTTTGGCCCAGTTAGAAGCTCTTTGGACTTCCATTCCGGCTTCTTTGCACTTGTCTGATTTTTATCTCTCTTTGTTGGCACTCTTTGCAATTGCGCCTTGAGTATTTCACTCTTGAAAAAACTCCCATCCATCCGTAACTCCCTTGTCTTTGTGGGAGTTGAAGTCCGAAACACCTGGAGGGCTGAAGTTTGCCATCTAGAATTCTGTAAATGACCTCCATCCATTAACAATAAAGTAGTGTGTCAATGTTTATTGTTCTAATTTTAAAGAATGATTTTATTTCTGTGAGACAGATAGTTAAATTTCAAAATGCACTCCCGTTACCAAAGTTCAATATTGACTTATGCAAAAATCAATTTTTGCTCTTTGCAAATCCCAGTGAAAATGCCGTGGGAGCCCACCCCCCATCACTTGCCCTATGTTCTCCCTTACAGATTCATTTGAAAATGTTTCCGAGGCTTTTTTTGGTTTGGAATCCAACCATATTAACGGCACCATTTCATTTTCATGATGTGAATCCATCCTTAGGAGTCTTGTCTTGACTGGCTTGAGAGTAAAATAAAAGCTCCCCATTTTTATTATAATAGTAGCAAAGATGTTTTAGTTACAAATAAGTGCCGAATTCCGGAGGTTGGTAGTATTCCCACATCTGCCAATGAAAGCCTGGGGCCCATTGTTTTGATAGATGCGATTGTCAATTGTCATGCCGTTAATATACTTCCTGCTCTCAGCAAACAGATTCATTGAATACCGAAGCAGGAATCTGATTCGCCATGTGTTGCTCGGCCGATTCTCCCTTTGTAATCTCTTAAATAACAAAATAAAGACATTCACAGTCGGTTTTTGTACGGTTATTAATAATTTTTGAAAAGCAGAAAAAAAATCCCAGATACATAAATTTGTATTATTACAACAACATGGACTTAAAAACAGACTTTTGAGAAAATTTGATAACATCTTAGTAAACAATAAGGAGAACCCATAAACAACTGCTCAGATTGTGCTTGTATTGAGGAGAGAGGGAAAGGACTGGATGTAGGGCTGGGCGGTTTCGTTTTTCGTAATTTCGTAATTCGTTAAAAATTCGTTATTTTTTTTTTATAACGAAGCGATATTGAACCATTCAGGAGCAACTAAAAAACAAAATGAATTTTTCCAATTCGTTTCGTAATTGTTTCGTTATTGATTCGTTATTGATTCGTTATTGATTCGTAAATGTTTCATTATTATTTCCGCATGTCTGGTGCAAGTTTTAGGGTTGCTGTTTGTTTTCTCAGTGAAAAAAAATATAATTATCACACCAACAGTCAACAACAGAGGGAGAGGGAAGCTTCTGAAGTTTTTTTAGCGTATTGCGCGATCGCGGCCGCCATTAACGAATCGATTCGTAATCGATTCGTAATTGTTTCGTAATTGTTTTATGATTTCCGAAATTTCGTAAATATCGAACTTTTTTAATGGAAAATTTTGGAATTCTTTTAAATAACGAAACACAAAAAAACCCCTAAAAACGAATCGAGTTTAGAAACAAATTTTTCCGTGTTTGGACAGTGGAATCTGAGATGATGTCCAAGCCATCCTTTTTCTCGCCCTCCTCTTTCTCCTTCTCCTGTCCCTCTTTGTCTCAGCAAGGCCAGATTGGTAATTAATTTTAAGACATGCAAGCATGTAGCAGGGTTGGGAGGGCAATAGCTTTATAAACAAGCACCTTGGTCTCCCTACAGTTGTCCCAGTCCTCAAACATTCTCTGCTTCATTTGGAAGAATGCTGCGCTCGCTGAGCTCAGGCGGTGTTGTATTTCAGTGTCAATATTAGCCCATATGATTCCTGGTAACACCCTGAGTCAATAAGCAGCTGTATCTCAGCTCATGGTGGCAGAGGATAAGTTGGGTTTGTATGGAGAAGGAGGCAGAGCCTGATCCTACAACCCGAGGACAACATCCTCCAACCTTGGTTACTGTTGCAACTCAGAGTAAGCTTCCAAACACCACCACACAAGAGCTGTAGTTTTACAGTTTATTAAGGAAAAAAATCCAAATCAAAATAAAAAATAAGCATTGCAAAGTTCCAAACATTAAGGTTAAATGCAGAATATATTTCCAAGGATCTTCAGGTAAAAGCAGGAGACACAAACACTCTGTTCTATTGGCAAAGTTCAAACCAGAATCCCAGGTACAAGCAATGAAACAATTGCCCCATGAATCACAATGCAAGAAATCCCAAGCGTACTGCTTTCCAGGCTAAGATTATTTCATGAAGCTTTCAGGCTAATAAGCTACGTTGAACTGACACTTTCCCTTGGTTTGCAAGAAGCCTAAATACCTTTCTAACATGAAAACATTACATGAAATCATTGCGATGACCTTTCACTGAGCTGGTCTCTCGTCTGCCGGCCAGGCAAGAACTCCTCCTGACCCGCAAATCAAGACGAGCTTGCCGGGTCAGGTCACTATCAAGGCTTTCAGTACTTTCAGTATCCGCGTGGGAAGGAGGCCAGTGCCTCCCCACCCGTTCGCTATCTCCTTCGTTAAAATTCCTTTCACTTGGGAACTGCTGTGTTGATGGTGACTCTGCACTGTCTGTGCTGTCTGTGGGAGCCACAGGCCCAGAGATCTGAGGCACAGAAAAAGAGCCAGGAACAGGAATCCCATCATCCTCATCATCACAGAACCTCTCAGCCACAACAGTTGCACTGCTGCTCTGTCTTATCTTCTGTTTATATCCAGACAATGGAAATATGGCTTCTCATTTTCCATTTGAATTTAGCATTGAATTTACGAGATAGACATGGGAATCGCAGATGTGCACACCTGGCATAACCAACATGTGCCTTCCTTGATTTGAATCTATTCATCGTAAACCTTGGCTTTCTTGCGATGCAAATGTGTTTGCTCACAAACACACCACATCTTTCAGGCGCCTGCTGAATTTCTGACAATATAATGTTCACGTTGAACAATGAAGGCTTGAAAGAAATGCACAAAACAGTAATCTTCCCACGATAAATGTGCACTGCATTTCTTTCTCTCTAGGTATTTCCTTCCCATGTTTGCCCATGGGTGGGTGGATTGAACACAGGGAATATGAATGCCCGTGAATAACATAGAAGGGGCAGGAGGCACCTGGTTTTGATTTCCACCCAGAGGCTCACCTGTAAATAATAATAATAATAATAATAATAATAATAATAATAATAATCTTTATTTATATCCCGCCGCCATCTCCCCAAAGGGGACTCAGGGCGGCTTACATGAGGCCAATACAATAAAAATGCAAAATAATACAGTGAAAAATCAGACACAAAAGTATAGTTTGCGAAAAAATTGTTATAACAAGAGTAAAGTAATGTCATTACTTATTTGTTATAGTAATTGCGCATAATTACTATAATTAGAGAAAGCTCAGGGGCTCCTTTCTCCCTCATTTGTTCAACTATTGGGGTGAAACTTGCTACAGCGGTAGAACACGTTTACCACTGTTAGCCCGCCAAATTTTAGAATGTTCCACTTATCCACAGATTTTTGGGGAAATTTCATTACTATTTTGGTATAGTAATTGCACATAATTACTCTAATTGGGGAAACTTCAGGGGCTCCTTTCTCCCTCATTTTTAAAACTATTGGAGTGAAACTTGCTACAATGGTAGAACACATTTACCACTGTTAGCCCACCAAATTTTTGATCGTTCCACTTATCCACAGATTTTTGGGGAAATTTCTTTACTAATTTGGTATAGTAATGGCGCATAATTACTATAATTGGAGAAACTTCAGGGGCTCCTTTCTCCCTCATTTGTTCAACTATTGGGGTGAAACTTGCTACAGTGGTAGAACACATTTACCACTGTTAGCCCGCCGAATTTTAGAATGTTCCACTTATCCACAGATTTTTGTGGAAATTTCATTACTATTTTGGTATAGTAATTGCTCATAATTACTCTAATTGGGGAAACTTCAGGGGCTCCTTTCTCCCTCATTTTTAAAACTATTGGAGTGAAACTTGCTACAACGGTAGAACACATTTACCACTGTTAGCCCACCAAATTTTAGAACGTTCCACTTTCCACAGATTTTTGGAGAAATTTCATTACTCGGGGCGGCTTTCATGAGGCCAAGCTCGACAACACATCAGTAAAAACAAAAAAGCAATAAGCAAATGAAACAATACAATAAATATAACTCACATATAAACAATAACATACAAAGATTTAAAAACCTATGGCCGGGCCAGGTGCAATAGTTTAAAATTTAAAGAATAAATGCTGGGCATGAACTGTTGTGGTTCAGCATGATTCTGGGCCTGAGATGATGTTCTCTGATGATGAGGATGATGGGATTCAGATTCCTGGCTCTTTAGTGACCTGACCCAGCAAGCACGGCTTGATTTACGGGTCAGGCGGAGTTCATGTCTGGCTAGCAGACGAGAAGCCAGCTCGGGGAAAGGTCATCGCAATGCTTTCAGGTTGATGAGAGTGTGATATTTTCATGTTAGCAAAAGGTATTTAGGCTTCTGGTGAACAAAGGGAAAGTGTCAGTTCAACGTAGCTTTTTAGCCCGGAAGCTTCATGGTATATCTTTGAAAGCAGCACGCTTTGGGTTTTTGCATCGTGATTCTTGGGGCTAGAGTTTCACTGTTTATACCATGGACTATGTTTTGACCTCTGTTTAAAGGATTTACCTGAAGATTCTTGGAACTGTATTCTGTATTTAACCTAACTCTTTGGAACTTTGCATTGCTTCTGCTTTATTTTGACTTGGATTTCTTCCCCAATAAACTATAATCCTACAGCTCTTGTGTGGTGGTGTTTGGGAGCAAGGAGAAGCTTACTCTGAGTTGCAACATGAACAGAGGTAGGATGTATCTAAGCAGGAGGGTTTTAAAGGATAATGTAGGAGGAGCAACCCAGCGGCTAGTTAAAGTGCTTCTGAGGACATTTTGAAGGGAATTGTTTCCTTTATTCAGGGAAGGCACACTGGAACTGCCACGTTTTGAGGCTCCTCCTAAAGACTGCCAATGTGGGGGCTTGTCTGATATCCTTGGAGAGTGAGTTCCAGAGTTGGGGGGCCACCACAGAGAAGGCACTCTCCCTCGTCCCCACCAATCACACCTGTGAGGGAGGCGGGAGCGAGAGCGGGGCTTCTCCAGATGATTGAAGAGATCATGTGGGTTCTTACACAGAAATGTGGTCATGCAGGTAGGCGGGTCCCAAACCGTTCAGGGCTTTGTAGGTAAGCACCCGCACCTTGAATTGGGACCAGAAGATGAATGGCAGCCAGTGGAGCTCCTTGAACAGGAGGGTTGACCTCTCTCTGTAAGTCGCTCTACTTAGTAACCTGGTTGCCGCCCATTGTACCAATTGAAATTTCTGAGCCGTCTTCAAGGGCAGCCCCACGTAGAGTGCATTACAGTAATCCAATCTGGAGGTGACGAAGGCATGGGTCACCATGGTCAGATCTGACTTCACGAGATACGGTGGCAGCTGGTGCACGAATCTTAATTGTGCAAAGGCCCTCCTGGCCAACGCCAATGCCTGAGCTTCAAGCGCAAGTGATGAGTCCAGGAGGACCTCCAAACTGCGGACCTGTGACTTCAGGGAGAGTGTAACCCCGTCCAACACAGCTTGCCACCCTATATCTCAATCCGGCTTATGATCGACCAGGAGGACCTCTGTCTTGTCGGGATTGATCTTCAGCTTGTTCCTCCTCATCCAGACAGCCACAGCGGCCAGGCACTCGTCCAGTACCTGAGGGGCTTCCTTGGAGTTCGGTGGAAAGGAGTAGTAGAGTTGTGTGTCATCTGCGTAGGGATGGCACCCAACTCCAAAACTCCGGATGACCTCTCCCAGAGGTTTCATGTAGATATTAAAACGTATGGGAGACAGAATGGAGCCTGCGGGACCCCACAGGTCAAAGGCCAGGGGTCCGAGCAGGCGTCTCCCAGCTTCACCGTCTGGGATCGACCCTCCAGGAAGGACCGGAGCCATGACCAAACTGTGTCCAAAACAGCTCTGAGAAGACTGTGTGGGGAAAGCTATTAAGCGATGCACGCAGGACTGGTTTTGTGTCTTAAGCCTTTCTCTCTGCTTTTAAGGAGGCCTTTCAGTTGTGGTCAATCATTTATCAGGATGTGTAAGGCTTTGTTTAAAAGGAACAGAAAATCAATACTTATCTCCGCAAGCTGTATGTCTAAGGCTAGTTGGTGACCAAGCTTTCTGCATTTGTTGGAACAGGCAAACGTGATAGCAATTCCATTTTAGTCGAGCATATACTGAGAATCCTCTTGGAATCAAATGACAGGCTGAGTGCTACCTTTGTATTGTTGAAGGCTTTCATGGTTGGAATCACTGGGTTGTTGTAGGTTTTTTTGGGCTATATGGCCATGGTCTAGAGGCATTCTCTCCTGACATTTTGCCTGCATTTATGGCAAGCATCTTAAGTTCTTTAAATACGAAAGGTTGGATAAGCTGGACTCTACAGGAAAAGAGATTCCATCTGAACATGAGGAAGGACTTCCTGACTGTGAGAGCCGTTCAGCAGTGGAACTCTCTGCCCCAGAGTGTGGTGGAGGCTCCTTCTTTGGAGGCTTTGAAGCAGAGGTTGGATGGCCATCTGTTGGGGGTGCTTTGAATGCAATTTTCCTGCTTCTTGGCAGAACGGGGTTGGACTGGATGGCCCAGGAGGTCTCTTCCAACTCTAGGATTGACACTGAAATACAACACCCCCTGAGCTCTGCGAGTGCAGCATTTTTCCGAATGAAGCAGAGAGTGTTTGAGGACTGGGACATCCATAGAGAGACCAAGGGGCTTGTTTATAATGCCACCATCCTCCCAACCCTGCTATACACTTGCGAGACGTGGACTGTCTACAGATGTCAACATTTGACACTGAAATACAACACCCCCTGAGCTCTGCGAGTGCAGCATTTTTCCGAATGAAGCAGAGAGTGTTTGAGGACTGGGACATCCGTAGAGAGACCAAGGGGCTTGTTTATAAAGCCATCATCCTCCCAACCCTGCTATACACTTGTGAGACATGGACTGTCTACAGATATCAACATTTGACACTGAAATACAACACCCCCTGAGCTCTGTGAGTGCAGCATTTTTCCGAATGAAGAAGAGAGTGTTGGAGGACTGGGACATCCGTAGGGAGACCAAGGGGCTTGTTTATAAAGCCACCATCCTCCCAACCCTGCTATACACTTGCGAGACGTGGACTGTCTACAGATGTCAACATTTGACACTGAAATACAACACCCCCTGAGCTCTGCAAGTGCAGCATTTTTCCGAATGAAGAAGAGTGTCATGATCTCTAGATCATGCCATACAACTGACACAAACCACATGGCCATGGGACATTGGGCCAAAAGGAAATGCAGGACAAACGGGGCAGCCATAAAACTGAGCTGCCACGGGTGAGGGGAGAACTGGGCTTTGATATGGGAGGGCTTTGATATGGTAATGGGACTAGGTGCCAAAGGTAAGGGAGGAAATGGGCCTTGAGATGGAAAGGCTTTGAAATGGTAAAGGCACCAGGATACCTGAGTGTATGATTTATGGTATGCTAGTTAGTACTATATAGGAGGCCTGTAGTTGAAGCTCTTGTATTCCGAACAATAAACGTGTTGATGTCTACTCCACTCGTGATTCTCTGCGTGATCCTTCATAGGGGATTCCTCCAGAGCCACACAGCGTGGAACTGAGACATTTGACAAAGAGAGTGTTTGAGGACTGGGACATCCGTAGGGAGACCAAGGGGCTTGTTTATAAAGCCATCATCTTCCCAACTCTGCTATACACTTGCGAGATGTGGACTGTCTACAGATGTCAACGCTTGACACTGAAATACAACACCCCCTGAGCTCTGCGAGTGCAGCATTTTTCCGAATGAAGAAGAGAGTGTTGGAGGACTGGGACATCCGTAGGGAGACCAAGGGGCTTGTTTATAAAGCCATCATCTTCCCAACTCTGCTATACACTTGCGAGATGTGGACTGTCTACAGATGTCAACGCTTGACACTGAAATACAACACCCCCTGAGCTCTGCGAGTGCAGCATTTTTCCGAATGAAGAAGAGAGTGTTGGAGGACTGGGACATCTGTAGGGAGACCAAGGGGCTTGTTTATAAAGCCATCATCTTCCCAACTCTGCTATACACTTGCGAGATGTGGACTGTCTACAGATGTCAACGCTTGACACTGAAATACAACACCCCCTGAGCTCTGCGAGTGCAGCATTTTTCCGAATGAAGAAGAGAGTGTTTGAGGACTGGGACATCTGTAGGGAGACCAAGGGGCTTGTTTATAAAGCCATCATCTTCCCAACTCTGCTATACACTTGCGAGATGTGGACTGTCTACAGATGTCAACATTTGACACTGAAATACAACACCCCCTGAGCTCTGCAAGTGCAGCATTTTTCCGAATGAAGAAGAGAGTGTTTGAGGACTGGGACATCCGTAGGGAGACCAAGGGGCTTGTTTATAAAGCCATCATCTTCCCAACTCTGCTATACACTTGCGAGATGTGGACTGTCTACAGATGTCAACATTTGACACTGAAATACAACACCCCCTGAGCTCTGTGAGTGCAGCATTTTTTCGAATGATGAAGAGAGTGTTGAAGGACTGGGACATCCGTAGGGAGACCAAGGGGCTTGTTTATAAAGCCATCATCTTCCCAACTCTGCTATACACTTGCGAGATGTGGACTGTCTACAGATGTCAACGCTTGACACTGAAATACAACACCCCCTGAGCTCTGCGAGTGCAGCATTTTTCCGAATGAAGAAGAGAGTGTTGGAGGACTAGGACATCCGTAGGGAGACCAAGGGGCTTGTTTATAAAGCCATCATCTTCCCAACTCTGCTAAACACTTGCGAGATGTGGACTGTCTACAGATGTCAACGCTTGACACTGAAATACAACACCCCCTGAGCTCTGCGAGTGCAGCATTTTTCCGAATGAAGAAGAGAGTGTTTGAGGACTGGGACATCTGTAGGGAGACCAAGGGGCTTGTTTATAAAGCCATCATCTTCCCAACTCTGCTATACACTTGCGAGATGTGGACTGTCTACAGATGTCAACATTTGACACTGAAATACAACACCCCCTGAGCTCTGCAAGTGCAGCATTTTTCCGAATGAAGAAGAGAGTGTTTGAGGACTGGGACATCCGTAGGGAGACCAAGGGGCTTGTTTATAAAGCCATCATCTTCCCAACTCTGCTATACACTTGCGAGATGTGGACTGTTTACAGATGTCAACATTTGACACTGAAATACAACATCCCCTGAGCTCTGCGAGTGCAGCATTTTCCCGAATGAAGCAGAGAGTGTTTGAGGACTGGGACATCCGTAGGGAGACCAAGGGGCTTGTTTATAAAGCCATCATCTTCCCAACTCTGCTATACACTTGCGAGATGTGGACTGTCTACAGATGTCAACATTTGACACTGAAATACAACACCCCCTGAGCTCTGCAAGTGCAGCATTTTTCCGAATGAAGAAGAGAGTGTTGGAGGACTGGGACATCCGTAGAGAGACCAAGGGGCTTGTTTATAAAGCCACCATCCTCCCAACCCTGCTATACACTTGCGAGACGTGGACTGTCTACAGATGTCAACATTTGACACTGAAATACAACACCCCCTGAGCTCTGCGAGTGCAGCATTTTCCCGAATGAAGCAGAGAGTGTTGGAGGACTGGGACATCCGTAGGGAGACCAAGGGGCTTGTTTATAAAGCCATCATCTTCCCAACTCTGCTATAGACTTGAGAGATGTGGACTGTCTATAGATGTCAACGCTTGACACTGAAATACAACACCCCCTGAGCTCTGCGAGTGCAGCATTTTTCCGAATGAAGAAGAGAGTGTTTGAGGACTGGGACATCTGTAGGGAGACCAAGGGGCTTGTTTATAAAGCCATCATCTTCCCAACTCTGCTATACACTTGCGAGATGTGGACTGTCTACAGATGTCAACGCTTGACACTGAAATTCAACACCCCCTGATCTCTGCGAGTGCAGCATTTTTCCGAATGAAGAAGAGAGTGTTGGAGGACTGGGACATCCGTAGAGAGACCAAGGGGCTTGTTTATAAAGCCACCATCCTCCCAACCCTGCTATACACTTGCGAGACGTGGACTGTCTACAGATGTCAACATTTGACACTGAAATACAACACCCCCTGAGTTCTGCGAGTGCAGCATTTTCCCGAATGAAGCAGAGAGTGTTGGAGGACTGGGGCATCCGTAGAGAGACCAAGGGGCTTGTTTATAAAGCCACCATCCTCCCAACCCTGCTATAGACTTGCGAGATGTGGACTGTCTATAGATGTCAACATTTGACACTGAAATACAACACCCCCTGAGCTCTGCAAGTGCAGCATTTTTCCGAATGAAGAAGAGAGTGTTTGAGGACTGGGACATCCGTAGGGAGACCAAGGGGCTTGTTTATAAAGCCATCATCTTCCCAACTCTGCTATACACTTGCGAGATGTGGACTGTCTACAGATGTCAACATTTGACACTGAAATACAACACCCCCTGAGCTCTGCGAGTGCAGCATTTTTCCGAATGAAGCAGAGAGTGTTGGAGGACTGGGACATCCGTAGGGAGACCAAGGGGCTTGTTTATAAAGCCACCATCCTCCCAACCCTGCTATACACTTGCGAGACGTGGACTGTCTACAGATGTCAACATTTGACACTGAAATACAACACCCCCTGAGCTCTGTAAGTGCAGCATTTTTCCAAATGAAGCAGAGAGTGTTTGAGGACTGGGACATCCGTAGGGAGACCAAGGGGCTTGTTTATAAAGCCATCATCTTCCCAACTCTGCTATACACTTGCGAGACGTGGACTGTCTACAGATGTCAACATTTGACACTGAAATACAACACCCCCTGAGCTCTGCGAGTGCAGCATTTTCCCGAATGAAGCAGAGAGTGTTGGAGGACTGGGACATCCGTAGGGAGACCAAGGGGCTTGTTTATAAAGCCATCATCTTCCCAACTCTGCTATAGACTTGAGAGATGTGGACTGTCTATAGATGTCAACGCTTGACACTGAAATACAACACCCCCTGAGCTCTGCGAGTGCAGCATTTTTCCGAATGAAGAAGAGAGTGTTTGAGGACTGGGACATCTGTAGGGAGACCAAGGGGCTTGTTTATAAAGCCATCATCTTCCCAACTCTGCTATACACTTGCGAGATGTGGACTGTCTACAGATGTCAACGCTTGACACTGAAATTCAACACCCCCTGATCTCTGCGAGTGCAGCATTTTTCCGAATGAAGAAGAGAGTGTTGGAGGACTGGGACATCCGTAGAGAGACCAAGGGGCTTGTTTATAAAGCCACCATCCTCCCAACCCTGCTATACACTTGCGAGACGTGGACTGTCTACAGATGTCAACATTTGACACTGAAATACAACACCCCCTGAGCTCTGCGAGTGCAGCATTTTCCCGAATGAAGCAGAGAGTGTTGGAGGACTGGGACATCCGTAGAGAGACCAAGGGGCTTGTTTATAAAGCCACCATCCTCCCAACCCTGCTATAGACTTGCGAGATGTGGACTGTCTATAGATGTCAACATTTGACACTGAAATACAACACCCCCTGAGCTCTGCAAGTGCAGCATTTTTCCGAATGAAGAAGAGAGTGTTTGAGGACTGGGACATCCGTAGGGAGACCAAGGGGCTTGTTTATAAAGCCACCATCCTCCCAACCCTTCTATAGACTTGCGAGACGTGGACTGTCTACAGATGTCAACGCTTGACACTGAAATACAACACCCCCTGAGCTCTGTAAGTGCAGCATTTTTCCAAATGAAGTAGAGAGTGTTTGAGGACCGGGACAGCCATAGGAAGACCAAGGGGCTTGTTTATAAAGCCATCATCGTTCCAACTCTGCTATACACTCGCAAGATGTGGACTGTCTACAGATGTCAACATTGACACTGAAATACAACACTGTCTGAGCTCTGCGAGTGCAGCATTTTTCCGAATGAAGCAGAGAGTGTTTGAGGACCGGGATATCCGTAGGGAGACCAAGCGGCTTGTTTATAAAGCTATTGTCCTCCCAACCCTGCTTTATGCCTGCAAAATGTGGACTGTCTATAGACGTCCACATTGAGACTGAAATACAATACCGACTGAGCTCTGCGAGTGCAGCTTTTTTCTGAATAAAAAAAAAAAAGACAAGCAGGCAAATGTCAGCGTGCTGGAAGAAGCAAAGACCACCAGCACTGAAGTGATGGTCCTCTGCTATCAACTCCGCTGGACCGGCCATGTTGTCCGGATGCCCGACCACCGTCTCCCAAGGCAGTTGCTGTATTCCAAACTCAAGAACGGAAAACAGAATGTTGGTGGGCAGAAAAAGAGATTCAAAGATGGGCTCAAAGCCAACCTTAAAAACTCTGGGATAGTGTTGTGACCCAGAACAAGAAACTGGACCCTCTTGACAACAATCCACCACACTTGACTACAGGAATACAATCCTTTTTATTGAAAAAATGTTGAATGCAAAGCAGAGGAAGAATCAGAAGTAAATAAAAACCATTACTTACTTACTTACTTAGGCGATCCCTCGCTTTCCGAGGATGATTGTCTTCCAATATTCTTGTGGGTCCGTATGTGGCTGTGGAGCCCTCTTCTTGACCTGCATCTTCTTCCGCAGTGAGGGTATCGGTTTCCAGGTGGAAGGCGGTCTCGGTCGGGGTTGGCTTGACGCGCTTTCCTCTTGGCACACTTCTCCCTTTCGCCCTCCACTTGTGCCTCCTCAAATTCTGCAGCACTGCTGGTCACAGCCGACCTCCAGCTGGAGCGCTCAACGGCCAGGGCTTCCCAGTTCTCACTGTCTATGCCAGAGTTTTTAAGGTTGGCTTTGAGCCCATCTTTAAATCTCTTTTCCTGCCCCCCAACCATAGCAAAACAGCAACAAGCAATGTCCATGAACGAGTCCAAAAAAAACCAAAAACACAGCAAATGATGATTTACCCTCGATGATTCATGAAATCTGCTAGCTCCCAGCTAAAGGCACTTGGAACAACTTGAGAAACTACGAGAAACCCAGCCACTTGAATCAGGAGACCTCTACAGGCATGCACTTGGAAACTGGAACAATGCCTGGTCTGAAGGCAGCTTCAGACCCGGCACTCTTAAAGGAGAAAAATCTATTATGTGACACGCCTGAAGTTTTTGTTTGTATTTCTCTCAATCTTTCTGACCTCCGTAAACTTTGTGCTTCCCCCCTGCTCTGCCAAATCTGCCCCCTCCTTCCCTCATTAGGCTGACCAGGTGTCAGATTCTTTGGGGAACCAAGGCTGGGAGAAAAAGGGAGTGAAACTTCTCCGCAAGGGAGTGAAACTTCTCCGCTCGGTTCAGAATGAATGTTCTCATGGGAACTTTGATTTTGGCTTTCCAAGGGTGTAGGATTTTCACTATTCAACCCATCATCAGTATTAACATCTACATTGGCCTCAGAATCAACATTGACATCTACATTGGCATCAGGAAATACAATCAAAGAATCGGGTGCAGGGTCACACAGAGGCTGAACCCTAACAGATAGACACTGAGAACTGGGAAGCCCTGGCCGTTGAGCGCTCCAGCTGGAGGTCAGCTGTGACCAGCAGTGCTGCAGAATTTGAAGAGGCACGAAAGAGAGAAACGTGCCAAGAGGAAAGCGCATCAAGCCAACCCTGACCAGGACCGCCTTCCAACTGGAAACTGCGGGAGAACATGCAGGTCAAGAAGAGGGCTCCACAGCCACCTACGGACCCACCGCCAGGAAACCGACCTTGGAGGACCATCATCCTTGGACTGAGTTTACTCTACTCTTTCAACTCAACTGTCTGTTTCCATCCCTTCAATCTTTGCGTGTTCTATTATTGAAGGAACATGTCCCTTGAATGTCTGGTCATTTGGTGGCAGAATAACAAGCCAAGTCACGGAGCTTGCCTCTCTTGAGCAGTAGACTTCACCACCTTGTTAGTTTCGGCCCATCTCTTTTGACAGATTAGAGAGATGCAGGGCCAAAACTAACAAAATGAAGTTCAACCGGGACAAATGCAAGAGACTCCACTTAGGCAGAAAAAACGGAATGCAAAGAGACAGAATGGGAGACAATGAGGCCTGGCTCGAGAGCAGGACGTGTGAGAAAGATCTTGGAGTCCTCGTGGGGAGGAAGGGGAACATGAGCCAGGAATGTGATGTGGCGGCAAAAAAAAGCCAATGGGAAGTTGGCCGGCATCAAGAGGAGCCTACTGTCTAGATCCAGGGAAGTCATGCTCCCCATGCTCTATTCCGCCTTGGTTAGACCACTTTACCTGGAATATTGTGTCCAATTCTGGGCACCACAATTCAAGAGAGATATTGACTCTAAGCTGGAATGTGTCCAGAGGAAGAGGGTGACTCAAATGATCAAGGGTCTGGAGTTCCAGCCCTATGAGGAGTGGCTTAAGGAGCTGGGCATGTTTAGCCTGAAGAAGAGAAGGCAGAGAGGAGATATGATGAGAGCCATGTATAAATATGTGAGAGGAAGCCACAGGGAGGAGGACGGAGCAAGCTTGTTTTCTGCTTCCCTGGAGACTAGGACGCAAGGGAACAATGGCTTCCAACTACAAGAGAGGAGATTCCATCTGAACATGAGGAAGAACTTCCTGCCTGTGAGAGCCGTTCAGCAGTGGAACTCTCTGCCCCAGAGGGAGTGTGGTGGAGGCTCCTTCTTTGGAAGCTTTGAAACAGAGGCTGGATGGCCATCTGTCAGGGGTGCTTTGAATGCAATATTCCTGCTTCTTGGCAGAATGGGGTTGGACTGGATGGCCCAGGAGGTCTCTTCCAACTCTAGGATTCTATGATTCTATGAGGAGGAGGAGGTGGTGGTGGTTGTTTTGCTTCTCAAAGGGTTAGCAGAAGGGAGGCTGGATGGCCATCTGTCAAGGGTGATTTGAATGCAATATTCCTGCTTCTTGGCAGAATGGGGTTGGACTGGATGATGGCCCACCAGGTCTCGTCCAACTCTGGGATTCTATGATTCTTCAACTGGGAAAAGGTTACTGGAAATGCCTTGGGCAGTCGCTTCGGTTATTTGCCGCCGGAGAGACATCGGACACGTCTGTAAAATGCCATGTTTTGAAAAATAGAGATTGTCGTGGAAGGTTTCAAACTCATTTGAGAACTATCTATTCTTGGAGAGCGGCCTGAGCGAAGTGGCAATCCTGCCGTAAACGGAGTGGTAATCTGGTTCAAGGCAAGACAACTGAGCTTTCCAAGAGCTTAAAAATGCTCCCGAACGTTGACAGAAACCCAAAAGGTTGTCCTCTGCTCTCAACTGTACTTTGCAAGGTGAGGAAAAGGAGGCGAAAATAGTTGTGACTTGTTACCGTGTGCCTCGTTCTCTCTGGAGACGATGTGACATCGATTTGAGCAATGGTTTTTTTTTAGCTTACGAAGGTTGCCACTTTCACATTACCAAAAAAGTAAAACGTGCACCATCCAAGGAGAGCACAAATGCTCCGCATAAAATTTGCATGTTTTAAGATGTAAATTTAGACATAGTTCCATAATTTAAATAGAAACACACTCTGTTGCGCAATGGGGGGAAAGACGTGGTCGCTGCTCACCTGTGAACCTCAGGCAACCTCCGCCCAGCCTCTCCCGCCTTATCCTTCTCTGTTTTACAACCGGGCAGGACCAGCCTTTCAGGTGGAAAACAACACCTACAAGCAGAAGAGCATCCTCCATCATCCAGGGAAAACATTCCTTCCCACCTAACTCCAAGGAAGCCCCTCGGGTGCTGGACGAGTGCTGACCGCTGTGTCTATCTGGATGAGGATGAACAAGCTGAAGATCAATTCCGACAAGACAGAGGTCCTTCTGGTCGATCGTAAACCTGACCGGGGTATAGCGTGGCAACCTGTGTTGGACGGGGTTGCACTCCACCTGAAGCCACAGGTCCACAGTTGGGGATTCATCGTCTTGGATTCATCTCTCACGCTTGAGGCTCAGGCGTCGGCGGTGTTCGAGAGGGCTTTCGCACAATTGAGACTCGTGCACCAGCTGCGACCGTACCTTGCGAAGGCAGGTCTGGCTGGGGTGGTCCATGCCTTGGTCACCTCCAGATTGGACTACTGTAATGCGCTCTACGTGGGGCTGCCCTTGAAAACGGCTCGGAAACTCCAACTGGTCCAATGGGTGGCGGCCAGGTTGTTAACTGGTGCTCCTTACAGGGAGCGGTCAACCCTCCTGTTCAAGGAGCTCCATTGGCTGCCGTTCATCTTCCGGTCCCAATTCAAGGTGCAGGTGCTCACCTACAAAGCCCTGAACGGTTTGGGACCCGCCTACCTGCGTGACCGCATCTCCGTATATGAACCCACACGAACCCTCCAATCATAGAATCCTGGAATCCTAGAGTGGGAAGAGACCTCCTGGGCCATCATCCAGTCCACCCCCATTCTGCCAAGAAGCAGGAATATTGCATTCAAATCACCCCTGACAGATGGCCATTCAGCCTCTGCTTCAAAGCTTCCAAAGAAGGAGCCTCCACCACACTCCTTCCAGGGCAGAGAGTTCCACTGCTGAACGGCTCTCACAGTCATAGAATCTTAGAGTTGGAGGAGACCTCCTGGGCAATCATCCCGTCCAACCCCATTCTGCCAAGAAGCAGGAATATTGCATTCAAATCACCCCTGACAGAGGGTCATCCAGCCTCTGCTTAATAATAATAATAATAATAATAATAATAATAATAATAATAATAATAGAACCCTAGAGTTGGAAGAGACCTCCTGGGCCATCATCCAGTCCAACCCCATTCTGCCAAGAAGCAGGAATATTGCATTCAAAGCACCCCTGACAGATGGCCATCCAGCCTCTGCTTCAAAGCTTCCAAAGAAGGAGCCTCCACCACACTCCAGGGCAGAGAGTTCCACTGCTGAACGGCTCTCACAGTCAGGAAGTTCTTCCTCATGTTTAGATGGAATCTCCTTTCTTGTAGTTTGAAGCCTTTGCTCCATTGCGTCCTATGTCAAGGTCTATTTTCCCCAAACTCCATCTGTGTTCATATTTGGGCATATCGAATATTCCTGTGAAGTTTGGTCTAGATCCATCATTGTTTCAGTCCACAGTGCTCTCTGGATGTAGGTGAACTACAACTCCCAAACTCGAGGACAATGCCCATCAAAACCTTCTAGTGTTTTCTGTTGGTCATAGGAGTCCTGTGGGCCATGTTTCATAGAATCATAGAATCAAAGAGTTGGAAGAGACCCCATGGGCCATCCAGTCTAACCCCATTCTGCCAAGAAGCAGGAATATTGCATTCAAATCACCCCTGACAGATGGCCATCCAGCCTCTGCTTAAAAGCTTCCAAAGAAGGAGCCTCCACCACACTCCGGGGCAGAGAGTTCCACTGCTGAACGGCTCTCACAGTCAGGAAGTTCTTCCTAATGTTCAGATGGAATCTCCTCTCCAGCGCTGATGGAATGTTTGGTTCAATTCCATCATTGGTGGAGTTCATAATGCTCTTTGATTATAAGTAAACTATAAATCCCAGCAACAACAACTCCCAAATGACAAAAATCAATTTTTTGAGTGATGGTCACTTCTTGGGTTAGTAGGTGTCTTGTGGCCAAATTTGGCGGCAATTTGTCCAGTGGTTTGGTGGGGATGAGGGACAGGGCCTTCTCTGTGGTGGCCCCCCAACTTTGGAACACCCTCCCCAAAGACATTAGACAGGCCCCCACGTTGGCAGTCTTTAGGAAGAATTTGAAGACCTGGCTGTTCCGATGTGCCTTTCCAGAATAATAGGAAAACTCCAGAAGCACTTTCTCAGAAATTTAAGATTCTCTGCACACGGCACTTCCTTGAAATCCGATAGATCACCTGTCACACCCAGCACTTTTTAACCTGTACCCATTACTTGGCCCGGACCTGTTCTTATTGTGTTATGCTGTATTGTTTTGTTGTGTTTACTGTTATTGCTTTAATGTATTTGATTTGCTTTAAGTTGTGCTATGTTTTGAGTCCTTGGCCTTTGTAAGCTGCATTATTTATTTATTTATTTTATTTGCTTCATTTGTTAACCGCCGCTCTCAGCCCTAGGGCGACTCGTGGCGGTGTACAACATAAACAAACATATCATACAATAAACTACCATGGCACTATAAACAACATAACAATAATACACTATCATCTAATTAATTACACTAAAAATCCGCTTCGTCTTATCATAGGATCAAACCAATCTCGTGGTCTACATTCCGTTCCAGTTGTCGTTTCCAGTTGCTGTAGCATTTAGTTAAATGCCTTCTCGAATAGCCATGTCTTCAGGCTCTTCCGGAAGGACATAAGGGAGGGCGCCTGTCTGATGTCTGCAGGGAGGGTGTTCCACAGCCGGGGGGCCACCACTGAGAAGGCCCTCTCCCTCGTCCCCGCCAGGCGTGCCTGTGAGGCAGGCGGGACCGAGAGAAGGGCCTCCCCAGACGATCTCAAGGTCCTCGTGGGCTCATAGGCCGAGATGCGGTCCGAAAGGTATTTTGGGCCGGAACCATTTAGGGCTTTGTAGGCCAACACCAGCACCTTGAATTGGACCCGGTAGCAGATCGGCAGCCAGTGGAGCTGGTACAACAAGGGCGTTGTGTGCTCCCTGCGTCCTGCTCCTGTTAGTAACATGGCTGCCGTGCGCTGGACTAGCTGAAGCTTCCGGGCCGTCTTCAAGGGCAGCCCCACGTAGAGAGCGTTGCAGTAGTCAAGGCGGGATGTAACCAGAGCGTGTACTACCGTGGCCAAGTCAGACTTCCCAAGGTACGGTCGCAGTTGGCGCACGAGTCTTAACTGTGCGAATGCTCCCCTGGTCACCGCCGAAACCTGGGGATCCAGGCTCAACGATGAATCCAGGGTCACACCCAAGCTGCGAACCTGCGCCTTCAAGGGGAGTGCGACCCCATCCAGCACAGGCTGTAACCCTATACCCTGTTCGGCCTTACGACTGACCAGGAGGACCTCTGTCTTGTCTGGATTCAATTTCAGTTCCCCACCCTTGCATTGAGTCCTTTGGGAGATGCTAGCTGGGTGCAAATAAAGTTTAATAATAATAATAATAATAATAATGGTTTTTGAGTTAGGTTAATCCCACAAACGAACATTACATTTTTATTTATATAGATTACTAGTAGGGCTGGGCAGTTTCGTTTCGTAATTTCGTAATTCGTTAAAAATTCGTTATTTTTTTTATAACAAAGCGGTAACGAACCATTCAGGAGCAATTAAAAAACGAAACGAATTTTTAAATTCGTTTCGTAATTGTTTCGAATTCGTTTTGTATTCGTTTCGTTATCGTTTTGAAATTGTTTCGTTATTATTTCTGCATGTCTGGGGCAAGTTTTATAGTTGTTTTTTGTTTAATTAGTGAAAAAAATTATAATATCACACCAACAGTCAACCACAGAGGGAGAGGGAAGCTTCAGAAGTTCCCCCGGTCCCATTTGGAGGTTTTTTAGCGTATTTCACGGTCGCGTCCGCCATTAACGAATCGATTCGTAATTGTTTCGTATTGTTTCGTATTGTTTTGTAATTTTACCAAATTTTGTAAATATCGAACTTTTTTAAAGAAAAATTTCGGAATTCTTTTAAAAAACGAAACGCAAAAAAACCCTAAAAATGAATCGATTTTAGAAACAAATTTTTCCGTGGTTGCCCAGCCCTAATTACTAGCGGCCCCCTGCCAGGCGTTGCTGTGGCCCATTCTGGTGATCTGGAAAATATAGTAATGAGAAAGTGTTGGTTTCTAATATATTTAATTTCTTTATGTTTGTGGGTAAACAGTATTTCTTGCTGTTTCTTTGTCAGTGTTGATGTGCAGAGTGTCTGGTGTGCCTACTCTGGAACATGCAAGATATCATTGTCCTTCTTTAGGGGTCCCTTTCAAATCTATGGTACTATATCTGTGTGTGTGTGAAGCATATCTATCATCTATCTATCTATCTATCTATCTGTCTGTCGATCTCTATGGCTGGATGGCTCTTTGTCGGGAGGGCTTTGATTACGTTTTCTTGCCCTGGTGAAGGGAGTTGGACTGGATGGCCTTAAGTATTTCCTGTTGGTCATGCATAGGGGTTCTGGGTGGGAAGTTTGCCCTGATTCTGTCGTTGGTGGAGTTGAGAATGCTTTTTGATTGTAGGTGAACTGTGAATCCCAGTGACTACAGCTCCCAAATGTCAAGGTCTATTTTCCCCAAACTCCACATTTGGACGTATTGAGTGCTTGTGCCAAGTTTGGTCCAGATCCATCATTGTTTGAGTCCACAGTGCTCTCTGGATGTAGGGGAACTACAACTCCAAAACTCAAGGCCAATGCCCACCAAACCCTTCCAGTATTTTCTGTTGGTCATGGGAGTTCTGTGTGCCAAGTTTGGTTCAATTCCATCGTTGTTGGAGTTCAGAATGATCTTTGATTGTAGGTGAACTATAAATCCCAGGAACTACAACTCCCAAATGACAAAATCATAATTTTTGAGTGATGGTCACTCCTTCTGTTGTGAGTGGTTTTGTTGCCAAATTTGTTGTGATTTCGCTCATTGGTTCTTTTGTTTTTAAGGTACTCATTATGCACAGAGCATTTATATAGATAGATAGATAGATAGATAGATAGATAGATAGATGGATGGATGGATGGATGGATGGATGGATGGATAGATAGATGATGATGACTATTTCTATAAAGGCAGAATAATATTAAAAGTAATTTCACTGCTGACTATTAGACCATTCACATGATTCCAGCCTTGGAAGAGCTCAGTGGTGCTAGACAACAGTTTCCAGCATCCTTTGATGCCAGTAATGCAGTTATAGCACCGAGCCATGAGATGGTGGTGTTTTGCAACCATTGTGTTTTGGTCTAGGCTGTGCTCGTGTGCTTGTGTGATGCTGTTCGCCATAGTCCTTATACGCAGAAGCTATATAATACACTAGCTGTACCCGCCACGCGTTGCTGTGGTCAACCTTCCCTCCCTCTTTCTCTCCTTTTTTCCTATCTTTCCCTATCTCCCTCTTTCATTCCTTCCCTCTTTTTCTTTCTTTTTCTTTCCCTTCTTCTTTCTTCCTTCTCTACATGTTCCTTTTCTCACTTCTTTTGCTCTTTGGTTCCACCTTTCCTTGTCTCTTTCCTTCCTTCCCTCCCTCTTTCTCTCTTTCGTTTCTTCTCTCCTTCCTCGTGTGGGGCGGGGGAGGGAGGGGGCGTGGTGTGAACATGTGGGGCAGGGCAGGAGAGGGAGGGGTGTGGTGTGGCGTGATCATGTGAGGCGGGATGGGGGGAGGGAGGGGGCGTGGTGTGGCATGATCGTGTGGGGCGGGGCGGGGGAGGATGTGGGCGTGGCTTGCGTGGAGGGTGCGTTGGCTGGCCGGCCATGTGTGCGCGCCGGGGACTTGCGGCAGGGCGCCATTGTGCATGCTCAGTTGTTTTGTCTAATTGTGAGTGTGTTTTAATGTTGTTTAGGATTTTGAATCGATTTGTGCATACCTTGTGGGTTGAGGTATGTGCATGGGAAATTTGGTAAATTTTCGTCGGGGTTTTTTTTTAGTTTTGCTGTCCCGTTGGACGCCCTTTCTCTTTTTATATATATAGATTAAGACTGGACAGTCGGTAGTTATATTTTTTAGGCTGAGAAGCCCACACTGCTGTGAAAGTTCAGTGCCGTGAGCAAAAGAGGGAGAGAGTTTACGGCTTCTTCATTGGAAGGAAGTAGGCCGTCCCCGTGATTTACTTGTTTACTGCCCCGTGTCCCTCCTGCGTTATCCTTCTCGTAAATGGTCAGGGCTGTACAATGAAAATTACACTGTGGTTACAAAGTTCCCGGTAATTTTATTTATTTATTTATTTATTTATTTATTATTCGAACTTCTATGCGGCCACTCCCCTGGGGCTCGGAGTGGCTTACAAGAACAGGCTAAAATCTAACACAATTTAAAAACAATTTAAAAACAATTTAAAAACAGCAATATCCAAGATGAAAGGCCTGTTGAAACAGGTATGTCTTACAAGCCCTGCGGAAAGCTGGTAAGTCTCGCAAGGCATGGATTTCGGGTGGCAGAGTGTTCCAGAGCGATGGTGCCACTGCTGTGAAGGCTCTGCGCCTGGTTGCTGTTAGATGCAAGGTCTTGACACTGGGAATTTCCAAGAGATCTTGGTCCTCGGAGTGGAGAGATCCACTCCGAGGTGAGTCGATCCCTCAGGTACATCGGCCCCAGACCATGCAAGGCCTTCAAGGTGAGTCCCATCCCTTTGAAAGGGATCCGGTGCTCAATGGGTAACCAATGCAGCTGCCGTAAGATTGGGGTGATGTGGCATCTCATCGGAATTCCCGCAAGAAGCCGAGCAGCTGCATTTTGTACCAGCTTGAGCTTCCGGATCACCGTCAGAGGAAGGCCAATATAGAGGGCGTTACAGTAGTCCAGTCTGGAGATGACCGTGGCCTGGATCACCGTAGCCAGGTCGTCCCTGGACAGGGAGGGGGCCAGCCGTCTAGCCTGCCGCAGGTGGAAGAAAGAAGGCGGTTCTGCTCACGGCGGAGACCTGGGCCTCCATCGTCAGAAAGAGAGGGTCCAAAAGGACTCCCAAACTCTTGACCAACGAGGACGGGCATAACGCCTCGCCATCCACTGTCCGGTCGACCCGGCCATAGGATCTCCGTCTTTGCTGGATTCACCCTCAACCTGCTGGCACCAGTCCAACCCCATTCTGCCAAGAAGCAGGAATATTGCACTCAAAGCACCCCTGACAGATGGCCATCCAGCCTCTGTTTAAAAGCTTCCAAAGAAGGAGCCTCCACCACACTCCGAGGCAGAGAGTTCCACTGCTGAACGGCTCTCACAATCAGGAAGTTCTTCCTCATGTTCAGATGGAATCTCCTTTTTTGTAGTTTGAAGCCATTGTCCCATTGCGTCCTAGTCTCCAGGGAAGCAGAAAGGAAGCTTGCTCCCTCCTCCTCCCTGTGGCTTCCCCTCACATATTTATACATGGCCCTCATCATGTCTCCTCTCAGCCTTCTCTTCTTCAGGCTAAACATGTCCAGCCATTACAATCAATAACTATAATGGTCAGTTGTCACACTAAAATCGTTGCTCATCCTCCTCCATCCATATCTCAGGGTGTTGGCTCACTCATCAAATGCCTGTCTCCATAGCCAAGTCTTCACCTGTTTTCTGAATGTCAGGATAGAAGGGGCGGTTCTGATCTCCAGTGGGAGAGAGTTCCAGAGTCAAGGGGCCACCACCAAGAAGGCCCTGTCCCTCGTCCCCACCAGATGCGCTTGCGAGGCCGGTGGGACTGAGAGCAGGGCCTCTCCTGACGATCTTAATAATCTTGATGGTTCATAGGGGAGAATACGTTCGGAACTTGTTTTCTGTTTCCCTGGAGACTAGGACGCATGTTCCCCTTCCTCCCCACGAGGACTCCAAAATCTGTTTCACACGTCCTGCTCTCGAGCCAGGCCTCATCGTCCCCCATTCTGTCTCTTTGCATTTCGTTTTTTCTGCCAAAGTGGAGTCTCTTGCATTTGTCCCTGTTGAACTTCATTTTGTTAGTTTTGGCCCATCATCTCTCTAATCTGTCAAGATCGTTTTGAATCCTGCTCCTGTCCTCTGGAGTATTGGCTATCCCTTCCCATTTGGTGTTTCCATTTAGTTTATATAAAACCATGTTGCAAATGTACAAGGAAGCACATGGAAAGAAAGGCAGAGGTTGGATTTGTCGATAGAATTGGGGATCAGTGAGCTATAAGGGCTGCGGGAAGTAACACAATCTTCCTCAAACGGCCTGCAGCTGACCTGGGAATAACCTGGAGAAACCTGAGACCATTGAAAGGAAGGCTTATCCCGATCATCAGGACGTTTTAGCCTTTGCGCCATCAGAACAAAGTGAAATCTGAGCAGAGTGAATCCTAACCCCCTCTCTTGCAGTCATGCTCTTCATGGTGATTTCCCAATTTCTGACAGAGCTGTCCTTCATGGTTTCCTTCTTCAGTGGGTCACAGAGAGCTTGCAACGACAGTGGTGACAACAAAGGGAAATTCAGCGCATTCACATAGTTTGGAGAAAGAGGCAAAGGCACCTATCCAAACAGAGATGCAGCTACAAAGGGGACCCAGACCAAGTAAACATTCGATATTGCTGTTGATAAGAAAGTAATCGTAGTGTTGTTGACAGGGGCGGCTCAACCCTTATGCAAAGTAAGCCTTCGCGGTATAGTTTATTTTGCCCAGGGGCGCTCTTGAGGCGCTCTTGGGGGAAAATAGACCTTGACATAGGCGAGTTGTAGTTACTGGGATGTATAGTTCACCCAAAATCAAACAGCATTCTGAACTCCACCAATGATGGAATTGAACCAAATATGGCACACAGAACTTCCATGACGAACAGAAAATATATATCAGTAGGACCTCTGTCTTGTCTGGATTCAGTTTCAATTTGTTAGCTCTCATCCAGTCCGACACAGCAGCCAAGCTCTGAACAGCCTCCTAGGGCTGGGCAACCACGGAAAAATTTGTTTCTAAACTCGATTCGTTTTTGGGGGTTTTTTGCGTTTCAATATTTAAAAGAATTCCGAAATTTTTCTTTAAAAAAGTTCGATATTTACAAAATTTCGTAAAATTACAAAACAATACGAAACGAATACGAAACGAATACGAATCGTTTCGTTAATGGCGACCGCGACCGCGCAATACGCTAAAAAACCTCCAAATGGGACAGGGGGAACTTCTGAAGCTTCCCTCTCCCTCTGTTGTTGACTGTTGGTGTGATATTTATATATTTTTTTCACTGATTAAACAAACAACAGCTATAAAACTTGCCCCAGACATGCGGAAATAA
Organism: Anolis sagrei; assembly: GCF_037176765.1. Classification (NCBI taxonomy): domain Eukaryota; kingdom Metazoa; phylum Chordata; class Lepidosauria; order Squamata; family Anolidae; genus Anolis; species Anolis sagrei. The sequence continues at coordinate 36,491,375 of NC_090030.1, read as the reverse complement.
TAACTAAACGATTTCGAAACGATTTCGAAACGAATACGAAACGAATACGAAGCAATTACTAAACGAATTGGAAAAATTCGTTTCGTTTTTTAGATGCTCCTGAATGGTTCGTTATAGCTTCGTAACAAAAAAAAAAATAACGAATTTTTAACGAATTACGAAATTACGAAACGAAACCGCCCAGCCCTACAGCCTCCTTAGTGACAGGTGGGAAGGAGTGACAGATTTGGACGTCATCTGCGTACAGATAACACCTTGCTCCGAAACTCTGGATGATCTCCCCCAGCGGCTTCATGTGGATCACCCAAGCCTAATATTTATTACCATTTTATGTAATTGTGTATTTATTCTGTGTTTTTATATTGTTGGAAGCTGCCCTGAGTCCCTCATCGGAGGTTGAGAAAAGGATGGGATACAAATGTTCTAAATAAATGAATATCCAATGCAATTTTCTGATTGTATTTGTCGTGTCAGGGCAACCAGGCAATTGTATTACATTTCTAACGAAACAAAACAAACAAAAAGACAAATTACAAAATTTGCGAGTCTGGTAGTTGATTAAATGCCCTTTGACCAGTCTCTGTCCCCTTGGAGTGCCTCTGGTGTTGCCGCAAGGAGGTCCTCCCGTGTGCATCATGTGGCAGGGCTCAGGTTGCATTGCAGCAGGTGGTCAGGGGTTTGCTCTTCTCCACACTCACATGTCGAGGATTCCACTTTGTGGCCCCATTTCTTAAGGTGGCTCTGCATCTCGTGGTGCCAGAGCGCAGTCTGTTCAGAGCCTTCCAAGTCTCCCAGTCTTATGTGTGCCCAGGGGGGAGTCTCTCATTTGGTATCAGCCATGGATTGAGGTTCTCAGTTTGAGCCTGCCACTTTTGGACTCTCGCTTGCTGAGGTGTTTCAGCGAGTATCTCTGTAGATCTTAGAAAACTATGTCTAGATTTAAGTCGTTGACGTGATGGCTGATACCCAAACAGGGGATGAGCTGGAGATGTCACTGCCTTGGTCCTTTCACTATTGGCTGCTCCTTCCCGGCGGATGTCAGATGATGCAATACCGGCTAAGCAGTGTAATTTCTCCAGTGGTGTGGGGCGCAGACATCCTGTGATAATGCGGCATGTCTCATTCAGAGCCACATCCACTGTTTGAGCGTGGTGAGATGTGTTCCACACTGGGCATGCATACTCAGCAGCAGAGTAGCACAGCGCAAGGGCAGATGTCTTCACTGTGTCTGGTTGTGATCCCCAGGTTGTGCCAGTCTGCTTTCGTATGATATTGTTTCTAGCGCCCACTTCTTGCTTGATGTTCAGGTAGTGCTTCTTGTAGGTCAGAGCACGGTCCAGAGTGACTCCCAGGTATTTGGGTGCGCTGCAATGCTCCCGTGGGGTTCCTTCCCCTCTTTCCTTCCTTCCTTCGCTTTTTGCTTCCATCCTTCCTTCTCTTTCCCTCCCTCCTTCTTTCTCTCCTATTCCTTCCTTCCTTCGCTCCCTCTTTCCTTCCTTCCCTTTTTTCCTTCCTTCTCTATCTCTTTCCTTCCTTCCCCCTTTTTCTTTTCCTTCCCCTTTCTCTTCTTCCTTCCTTCCTTCCTTCCTTCCTTCCTTCTCTCTTTCCTTGTTTCTTTCCCTCCCTCCCTATTCCTTCCTTCCTTATTTCCTTCATTTCTTTCTTTCTCTCTCCCTCTCTCCCTCCACTTCCTTTCCTCTTTCTTCCTTCCCTTTTCTCTGTATCGCTATTTAGATTTTTTTTTGTCATTTACCATTTTGGGATTTTTAAGTCCTTCCTACTGATGGTCACTCGTTGGTCTGTTAGGGGTAGAGTGTCCAAATTTCGTGTCAGTTCATGGCCCCATTTCTGAAGGTTGTCTCTGCATCTCGTGGTGCCAGAGCGCAGTCTGTTGAATGCCTTCCAAGTCACCCAGTTTTCTGTGTGCCTATGGGGGAGTCTCTCATCTGGTCTCAGACACTGATTGAGGTTCCGGGTTTTTGCCTGCCACTTTTGAACTCTCGCTTGCTGAGGTGTTCCTGCAAGTATCTCTGTTGATCTTAGAGAGCTGTTTCTTGATTTAAGGCATTGACATGCTGGTTGATATTGAAGCAGAGGATGGGCCGGAGATGTCAATGCCTTGGTCCTTTTATTACTGGCTGCTACTTCCTGACGGTCCTAGCTAAATCACTACAATAGATCAAGGTATCCGGAATTTCAGGAAGACTCATCGTGTATGGAAGGAGATATGTTTTCAAGTTTGCTGGGCTCTAGGCTTTAAAGGTGTCAGCCTGCATTTCAAACTGAGCCTGGGAAAGTACAGGCAGCTGGTACATGCAAGCAAGTTTGGTATAATACAATTTCTTGATGGGAAGCTTTGGAAAGACACACAGATGGTGTGCCCAAAATAGTGTGCAAAGAGCTCTGCCTTTGAGCCCTTTCCAAGCAGACTGCCAAACATAGGGAGAGCATGAGAGAACCTTGTCTACCAAACAGGGGCGGCTCAACCCTTACGCAAAGTAAGCATTTGCGGTATAGTTGGTTTTGCCCAGGGGTGCTCTTGAGGCACTCTTGGGGAAAAATAGACCTTGACATATGCGCGTTGTAGTTACTGGGATGTATAGTTCACCTACAATCAAAGCCCTAAAAGGTTCTGGCCCAGCTTACCTGTCCGAACGCATCTCCTTCTATGAACCAGCTAGGACATTAAGATCATCTGGGGAGGCCCTGCTCTCGGTCCCGGGATTGTGGCGCATCTGGCTGAGTGTCAGCTGCATTAAGATCACTCTGACCGAAAGGTCATGAGTTCGAAGCCAGCCCAGGTTGGAGTGGGTTTCCTATCAATTGTGTGTAGCCTGTTGTCGACCTTTGCAACCCGAAAGACAGTTGCATCTGTCAAGTAGGAAAATTAGGTACCACCTTAAAGTGTGGGGAGGCTAAATTAACTGATTTATGAGGCCATAAAGAAGACTCCAGCAAAGCATTCCAGTGGGGAAGCATGTGGGGAATGCGGAAGTGCTTCCTCAGCCCGGGTTGGAGTGGGTTTCCTATTAATTGTGTGTAGCCTGTTGTCGACCTTTGCAACCCGAAAGACAGTTGCATCTGTCAAGTAGGAAAATAAGGTACCACCTTAAAAAGTGTGGGGAGGCTAAATTAACTGACTTATGAGGCCATAAAGAAGACTCCAGCAAAGCTTTCCAGCGGGGAAGCATGCGGGGAATGCGGAAGTGCTTCCTCAGCCCGGGTTGGAGTGGGTTTCCTATCAATTGTGTGTAGCCTGTTGTCGACCTTTTCAACCCGAAAGACAGTTGCATCTGTCAAGTAAGAAAATAAGGTACCACCTTAAAGTGTGGGGAGGCTAAATTAACTGATTTATGAGGCCATAAAGAAGACTCCAGCAAAGCATTCCAGCGGGGAAGCATGCGGGGAATGCGGAAGTGCTTCATCAGCGTCGCGGATGGACGAGGAAAGCGACAGCTCCCCTGGCGGCCAGAACAAAGTGAAATAGCCTCTGTGTATGTCTGTATATGTTTGTATGTCAAAAATTGGCATTGAATGTTTGCCATATATGTGTACACTGTAATCCGCCCTGAGTCCCCTGTGGGGTAAGGAGAAGGGCGGAATATAAATACTGTAAATAAATAATAAATAATAAACAATAACAACCTGGAAGCATGTTTGGTTCCTCCATATTTAGCGGGGTTTACAAGAACGAATCCCCTGGCCGTCCCTTGGTGAGGAAATGCCCACCCACCCTTTGCTTTTCCATCCTTTCCGCTATACTTCAATGAGGAGGAGGAGGAGGAGGAAAAAGGGAGCGGGGATGCACACTGGCTGTTTGGAAACCTTGATAAAACACAGATTTTGAACTTCCCTTAACAGCTAGGTCTCTTCCCACTTCAATTTAACAGGTTTGAAGGGTAAGTGATTGTATGTTCTTTTCTCACCGAGGAAAAGAACATACTTTCAAAATCACACTTGTTCTTGATGCCTCGTAATGATACCACACAGTATGCCTAACCTGACATCAAGCAGAGCCGAGAGATGGGCTTCCTGCTGCCGGAGGCGAGCGCTCTTCGGGGCTCCGCTCGTGCCTGTTTTGCAGGAGCATCCCCAGACGTCGATTGCATACGGTTCGCTCTTTAAGGTGAAGCGGATCACCGCCTGCCCAATCCGTGGCGGCCAAGGGAAAGGTTTAAGCAACCGCGGAGCAGGTAATGGCCATTACATGCACATTAGGAGTCTGCAAAATCATAAGCGGAGAGCTTTCGGGTAGCAAAATGGCTTGCTTAAGGAGATGGCTCTTTCTAAAAGAAGCCTATTGGAATATTGTCAACAAGTCAATAGGAATCAAAAATGGCATCAAGTCTGACCTCATTATTTACTACTTTTTTATCTTTTATTTATATTTATTATTATTTGAAACACAACGAGGTGAGTCCACAGCAAACAAGATCACTCTGCTGGCTGTTGTATTGGATCACACCTCGGACCCTTCCCAAGTGTCGAGGACTGTGTGATGTATTGGCGAATAATTTATTTATTTGCTGTACTTGTTTACCGCCTTTCTCTGCCTATCGGTGACTCAAGGCAGTTTTGCAGCTGGTGCAAAATGCATGCAGATCCCAGTAAGGTGGCCTTTTGCAGCTGGCAGATAGTAGTCGTGTCAGCACCGATTGTGTTTAAGTGCAGGCCAAGGTCTTGAGGCACTGCACCCAGTGTGCCCATCACCACAGGGACCCATTTGATTGGCTTGTGCCAGAGTCTTTGCAGTTCGATCTTTAAATCCTCATATTGTGTCAGCTTTTCCAGTTGTTTCTCTTCGATCCTGCTGTCACCCGGGATAGCAACATCGACGATCCATACTTTGTTCTTTAACACAAGCTTGAGGTCAGGAGTCTTGTGCTCCAAAACTCTGTCTGTCTGAATCCGGAAGTCCCAAAGTAGCTTGACGTGTTCATTTTCTGTAACTTTTTCCTGCTTGTGATCCCACCAGTTCTTTGTTGGTGTTTGTGGCACAAGTTCCAATGAGTCATCTGAGCAACGGCGTTGTGCCTCTGCTTGGAGTCTGTCTGCGTGATCTTCTTGTATGAATTTAGTCTGAATTCGGAAGTCCCAGAGTAGCTTGACGTGTTCATTTTCTGTAACTTTTTCCTGCTTGTGATCCCACCAGTTCTTTGTTGGTGTTTGTGGCACAAGTTCCAATGAATCATCTGAGCAACGGTGTTGTGTCTCTGCTTGGAGTCTGTCTGCGTGATCTTCTTGCATGAATTTAGTCTGAATTCGGAAGTCCCAGAGTAGCTTTATGTGTTCGTTTTCTGTAACTTTTTTCAGCTTGCGATCCCACCAGTTCTTTGTCACAGGCAGATGGTGTTTGTGGCACAAGTTCCAATGGATCATCTGAGTAAGATGTTCATGAAGGTTGTTGTTCTCAATCTCTGGTTGTCTGGCTATTGGTTTCTTTCCTACTTTGGTGGCAAGGTTGGGTTTCCCGTTCTTCAAGAGTTGGTGTGCTATCTGATCTGCCTTTATGTTGGCATGGGTATTGGTTTGTGAGGGGTCGTTGCTCAGCCGTCTCAGCAGCCTCCATGCCTTCTGGCTGCTCCTGCCCATGTCGACCTCTGTGATCAGCTTGATCCACTGTTCTTTCTTGGCTTCAGAGATGGAGGACACAATGCTCTGCACTGCCTAAAGAGTCTGCTCACTAAATGGGTCTTCGTTGTGGAGCCTGTAGTAGTTTTCCAACAAGGCAGCTGTTTCAGGAGTAATGCCCTGAAGGTAGTTGGTTCTGCAGCCTCTCGGTGTAGAGGCCCATGAAGGGTTCAACCTTCATGAACCCTTAACATCTACTGAATTGGACATGGCTCTCAATAAATGTAAGAATGGCAAAGCAGCTGGCCTGGATGATCTACGGATGGAACAAATCAAGAACTTTGGCCCAAAAGCAAGGCGCTGGCTGCTGGAGCTGATGAACAACTGCACTGCATCCTGTCAGATCCCCAAAATCTGGAGGAAAGCAAGAGTCATCGCCATCTTGAAGCCAGGCAAAGACCGTAATGACCCAAAAGCTACAGACCAATCTCCCTGTTGTGCCACCTCTACAAAGTTCTGGAGAGACTTATTTTGCATAGAATTACGGGAAAAAATAGACCCTTGTCTGATTCCACAGCGGTGGTTCACAGTCTCATAGGCTGCTGACAGGTCTACGAAGACATCTCCTGTGATCTGCTGCCTTTCAAAGCCATCTTCTATGTGCTGAGTCAGGTTCAGCACTTGCGATGTGCAACTTTTGCCTTTCCTGAAGCCAGCTTGCTTCACCCAGTGGTGGATCATTATCTGTAAATTAGACTGTATAGCTAGTGTAAACTTGGATATCTGAAAACAGTGGTCTCACTTGTACTTCCAAACTTTTATGAGCATGAGAACCACATTGTTGCATTCCAGTTCAAGAAACGAGACCATAAGATTAAATCCACCACACTGGACTGTAGGAAAAGCAATCCTTGTTTATTGATGAAAAATTGGTTACAAAAGAAAGGTAAATGCAAAGTCAAAAAGCCACAGAAAAACACAGCAGTCAGTAGAATCTCTGAACTTGAGCAAAATTTCAAAAGCCACAATACAAGAACCAGGAACCTGTTAGCCTTTTACTAACCATGAACTTGATAACTAAGCCTCTGGGATTATCGGCCATGAAACACAGGAATTCTGCCAAGGCACAGCTACAGTCCCAAAGGTTGCTTGATCTAAAGAGGCACTCGGCAGGAGGCCTCTTAAATAAGGAAGCTATTCTTTGAAACACCTCTTGACTTTGAAGCCTGGGCCTGTCTCTCCTGTAAACGATGTGACCTTCGTAGAAACTGGGAAACATTTCTGTCTCTAACTATCTGTTCTCTTCGGTCCTCATTAAAAACCCCCAGGTGGAGAGATATCACGGCTAGCTTCCAAAACATTTTCCTCCAGCTGTTGAGTTTCATTTTCATCCCCGCTGACCTCTGCATCAACAACAGATTCCACACTGTCAGGGTCAGGGAGAGCTTGCTCAGTTGGAAAAACTATCAGAGAATCCGGTTCACACAGATCAGGATCAGGCTGAACCCCAACACACATTAAAGAAATTGCGAAAGGATGCTGAGACTATGCTTGTACTCTCTGTATAAATGACTTCTTTGGATCATACCTGTAACAACTTCAGTTGAATTAAATAAGCAGATCCATATAAGCCAAGTGTTCCAGTTTCCTTTGTTCTTTGCCATGTGGATGCTGTTAGGCCGTTGCCGTTCTTTGATGCTCTCGCCCAATCCTCACCCTGCTCTATCTTCTCAGGAAAGTATTTGATGAATAGATTATTTTGAGCAATAATTAATTTCACTTGGAGACGGAGAGGTGGATGTGCATTCTTTGAGATCGCAGGGCTATCGTGCCCAGCTGTATAATTATGCCAGAGATATTTCTTTGTGAAGGGTTTTTCTCCCCCTCCAGCTGAGCCGCTGCTAATAATCCTGCTTTTTCATTGGTATTGATTTTTCTGTAAGTGCTGTCTGGCGGAGATTCTGCCTTTTAGTCAGACAGAAGCTGTTGGGTGACATTCGACTCCCAAGCACGCTGGCCTGGTTGAGAACCAACGCTGGTCCTCCATTCTCATTCCCGATGGCTTTCAAATGTGTTTGAAGAGGCAGCACTTCAGCATTGCAACAGTTCATCGCGTGAGCAAACCCAAGAGTGACGGGGTTGCAACATTATGTATTTGCTGATCTTGGATGATATCAGAGCTGGGTTGGGTTTCATCCCTGACTGCACAAGTCTCCAGCTCTCAATGAGTAGTTAGCCTAGATCAGGGATGCTCAAACCTTTTAAACAGGGGGCCAGTTCACTGGCTCTCAGACCGTTGGGATCCCACTGGAGCATTGCAGCGCACCCAAATCCCTGGGAGGAGTCACTCTGGACCATGCTCTGACCTACAAGAAGCACTGCCTGAATATCAAGCAAAAAGTGGGCGCTAGAAACAATATCACACGAAAGCTGACTGGCACAACCTGGGGATCACAAACAGACACAGTGAAGGCATCTGCCCTTGCGCTATGCTACTCTGCTGCTGAGTCTGCATGCCCAGTGTGTTGTAACTCAGCGTGTGCCTCATGTAACTACTAGTGTTAGTAGAAGGAAACGAGGCTTGGAAGAGGAAGACGCTCAGCAACAGCTGAAGCGCATTAGGGAATTGTTCTTAGAGCCTACGGATGAGGAAGACTTTGAGGGGTTTACTCGTGAGGAAATGGAGGTGGAGGATTACCGTGGTGTAAAGCGAGTAGCACGCAGCTCAGACAGTGATGGGGAATCTATTTCCAAACGGCTTAAAGATGTAGCAGATTGCAGGGAGTTTGACAGCGAGGATGAAGAGCTGGATTGGACCAGGGTTCAAGAAGTGTTAGATGTGGTTCACAGACACTTGGGTTTCAGATACTGCTTCGCAGGATGCAGTCCGAAGTGCTGAATGGCAGCAATGGAGAAGTCGTGATTCACCTGTGGAAATGGATGCACCTGGAGGTGAATCCAGTTACTCTGATGAGATTTAAGGAGTAGCTTGGGAGCAGTCTAGTTGCAGAGTTCAAAGTGTCGTGTTTCCGTGTGCCTTGTTCCTAATCTCTTGCCTTGAGTTCCTGCTTACAGCTTCGTGGCTTCCTGATTGTGCTGACGACCTTGCCGGAATTGGAATCGTGAGTCTTATCTCCTGCCCTGACCCTTGGACTGCCTGACCACTCTACGCTCCTGCTTATCCCTTTGTGACTTCGTTGGACCGCTCCTCATGCTGAATACTGCTTATTGATTTGTTTGGACTTCGGAATTGACTGTGTTATCATTGCTTTCCTTTTCGCAGCGCTGACTGCTTGGACCTTTGTTTATTTACATTCCTGCTGGCTGCAAGCTCTTTTGTGTTTACTGCTCTGCTTTTAAGAGCCCCTTTTTCATGTGTTAATTGACATTAAAGACCTTACATTAACTCTTTAACTGCTGTCTTGCCTCGCTGGTCCGCCTGGGTCTTGACACAGTGTGGAACACATCTCACCACGCTCCAACAGTGGATGTGACTATTATTATTATTATTATTATTATTATTATTATTATTACTTTATTTGTACCCCGCTAGCATCTCCCGCAGGACTCAATGCGGCTTACATAGGCCAAGGTCTCAACACACAATACAACAGTACAATACCTAGAGCAAATTAAAAACAGTTAAGCAGAAATAAACAACAGCAATAACAATACATCGAGACATCAAAACAATATAAAACTGGGCCAGGCCAGAGTAATGGGTACAAGATTAAAAGTGCTGATGTGGCAGGAGGTATGTAGGATTATAAAGTAAGTGCAGTGTGCAGTGTGCAGCCATCTTGGTTCTACTAAAGTGCTTCTGGGACTTGGTATTGGGGATTCCTAATCTGGGAAGGCACATCAGAACAGCCAAGTCTTCAAGTTCTTTCTGAAGACTGCCAGCGAAGGGGCCTGTCTAAGATCTCTAGGGAGGGTGTTCCAGAGTCGGGGGGCCACCACAGAAAAGGCCCTGTCTCGTGTCCCCACCAAATGTGCCTGGGACGCAGGCAGAATCACGAGTAGGGCCTCTCCAGATGATCGGAGTGAGTGTGTGGGTTCATAGACGGAGATGCAATCATGTAGGTAGGCTGGTCCCAAACCGTTCAGGGCTTTGTAGGTCAGCACCTGCACCTTAAATTGGGCTCGGAATATAAACGGCAGCCAGTGGAGCTCCTTGAACAGGAGGGTTGACCTCTCTCTGTAATGAGCTCCGGTTAACATCCTGGCTGCTGCCCGTTGGACCAGATGGAATTTCCGAGCCGTTTTCAAGGGCAGCCCCACGTAGAGCGCATTGCAGTAGTCCAATCTAGAGGTGACCAAGGCATGGACCACCCCAGTCAGATCAGCCTTCGCGAGGTACAGTTGCAGCTGGCGCATGAGTCTCAATTGTGCAAAAGCCCTCCTGGACACTGCCAACGCCTGAGCCTCAAGCGTAAGCGATGAATCCAAGAGGACTCCCAAACTGCGGACCTGTGGCTTCAGGGGGAGTGTAGCCCCATCCAACACAGGTTGCCACCCTATACCCCGGTCAGGTTTACGATCGACCAGAAGGACCTCTGTCTTGTCAGGATTGATCTTCAGCTTGTTCCTCCTCATCCAGATAGACACAGCGGCCGGGCACTCATCCAGCACCCGAGAGGCCTCCTTGGAATTGGTTGGAAATGAGTAGTAGAGTTGTGTGTCATCTGCATAGAGATGGCACCCAACTCCAAAACTCCAGATGACCTCTCCCAGCAGTTTCATGTAGATGTTAAAAAGCATGGGAGACAGAATGGAGCCTTGCGGGACCCCACAGGTCAACGACCAGGGATCTGAGCAGGCGTCTCCCAGCTTCACCATCTGGGATCGACCCTCCAGGAAGGACCGGAGCCACAACAAAACCGTGCCCCCGAGACCCATCCCAGAGAGACGACCCAGAAGGATACCATGATCGATGGTATCGAAAGCCGCTGAGATGTCCAACAGAACCAGCAGGGTCACACTCCCCCTGTCCAGCTCTCTGTGGAGGTCATCCACCAAGGCGACCAAGGCCATGACCAGGCCTGAAGCCAGACTGTGACTGATCTAGGTAGTTGATAGAATCATAGAATCATAGAATCAAAGAGTTGGAAGAGACCTCCTGGGCCATCCAGTCCAACCCCATTCTGCCAAGAAGCAGGAATATTGCATTCAAACCACCCCTGACAGATGGCCATCCAGCCTCTGCTTAAAAGCTTCCAAAGAAGGAGCCTCCACCACACTCTGGGGCAGAGAGTTCCACTGCTGAACGGCTCTCACAGTCAGGAAGTTCTTCCTAATGTTCAGATGGAATCTCCTCTCTTGTAGTTTGAAGCCATTGTTCCGCGTCTTAGTCTCCAAGGAAGCAGAAAACAAGCTTGCTCCCTCCTCCCTGTGGCTTCCTCTCACATATTTATCCATGGCTCTCATCATATCTCCTCTCAGCCTTCTCTTCTTCAGGCTAAACATGCCCAGTTCCCTAAGCCGCTCCTCATAGGGCTTGTTCTCCAGACCCTTGATCATTTTAGTTGCCCTCCTCTGGACACATTCCAGCTTGTCAATATCTCTCTTGAATTGTGGTGCCCAGAATTGGACACAATATCCCAGGTGTGGTCTAACCAAAGCGGAATCGACCATGGGGAGCATGACTTCCCTAGATCTAGACAATAGGCTCTTATTGATGCAGGCCAAAATCCCATTGGCTTTTTTTGCCGCCACGTCACATTCCTGGCTCATGTTTAGCTTGTTGTCCACGAGGACTCCAAGATCTTTTTCACACGTACTGCTCTCGAGCCAGGCGTCACCTATTCTGTATCTTTGCATTTCATTTTTTCTGCCAAAGTGGAGTATCTTGCATTTGTCACTGTTGAACTTCATTTTGTTAGTTTTGGCCCATCTCTCTAATCTGATGTCATCTAGGAAGCCCTGGAGCTGGGAGGCGACCACCCGCTCCAGCACCTTACCCAGAAAAGGGAGGTTGGAGATCGGTCTGAAATTGTTCAGCACCGTGGAGTCAAGGGAAGCCTTTTAAATGAGACATGCCGCATTATCACGTAAATAAATAAGTAAATAAATACTTCACTCTCTTTATGGTTTCACTTGGAAATACTGTCAACCCTGTCCGTCAGAGCAGATGGCACTACCGCTTCTCACATGGACGAGGGGCTTGTGTCCTCTGTGTCTTTGGACCCACGGCTCCGTCTCCGGTCTGGTTCAAGGGCTTGGCTATTGTGTCACTCCAGGATAAGCAGGCTGTCTGTTTTAGGAGCTGATGTGAGTTTATCTGTTTCCCTCCGTGTTCTCCGTGCATTGTATCCTTCATCTAGCAGGCACTCAGGGTCCTATTGAGTCAGACATATGGGGTTGTCATTCTTATGCTTAACTCACATTGATCTTTCAGCATTGTGAATGGAGACCGTGTATTTTTGCTCACCGTTCTGTCTCCTTTCTCTAACCGCTTGATCCATGCCATCCATAGCCGGCTCAAAGGCGCAACCTGTATTTAATATCTTGCCTGATTTTTCATCCTGGGAAGCTGGCCTTGTCGCTTTGTTTGCTCTTTTATTTTGTGTTCTTGATGTCGAGCACACACACACACACACACACCCAAAAAAGAAGGGATAGTGACTTATAGTTCTGCAAAGGGCAAGGGCACCAGACTACACAACAAGGGTCAAGTCTTGGTCACATTGCCAAGGCACTGACAACAAAAAGGCCCCCAGGAGGCTTTTGGGAAATGGCTGGATCTTGGGACTTCTGCCCTTTTGTGAGAGTTGTAGTTTCCCAAGGACCAAAGTGTGAATCAGTTGCAGCACAGCTGGGGTTTCATCTGCCAGCCTTCCCAATGATCCTGGACTCTCTGCCTGCATGTCTTGGACTTCAGTCCATACTATCTCCCTCATGAACTTTCCTCAAAGACTTTAAAACATTGGACTTCAGGCTTCTTCATGAAAATTAATCCTCTTATTAAATATACTTGGGATGTGGGATAAAGATGGGGTTTTTGTTGCTATGAAATGCTTATGATTTGAATGTATGTATCTTGCTATGAAATATTGCTTGCCCTCCGGCCTTTCCCCTTTACCTTTTGCCCTAGAAAAATGTGACCAGGAACTGTTAAATGCCTGAGGGAGAGCCAAGCTTGCTCGAAACCAGCCAAATGACCAAACACTTTGCATGGACAATAACTAGTTGAAACATCCTATTGTTTGCTTTCTGAGTTTTGTCTGGCAGGCAAGGAAGTTTCTTTGGACATTTTGATTGAATCAGAAAGGGACAAGGCTGACCCCAGGGATCCCTGTTTGTTCCTTTCTCAAAATCCATCATAGAATCATAGAATCATAGAATCAAAGAGTTGGAAGAGTCCTCATGGGCCATCCAGTCCAACCCCATTCTGCCAAGAAGCAGGAATATTGCATTCAAATCACCCCTGACAAATGGCCATCCAGCCTCTGCTTAAAAGCTTCCAAAGAAGGAGCCTCCACCACACTCCCTCTGGGGCAGAGAGTTCCACTGCTGAACGGCTCTCACAGTCAGGAAGTTCTTCCTCGTGTTCAGGTGGAATCTCCTCTCTTGTAGTTTGAAGCCATTGTTCCCTTGCGTATTAGTCTCCAAGGAAGCAGAAAACAAGCTTGCTCCCTCCTCCTCCCTGTGGCTTCCTCTCACATATTTATACATGGCTATCATATCTCCTCTCAGCCTTCTCTTCTTCAGGCTAAACATGCCCAGTTCCCTAAGCCGCTCCTCATAGGGCTTGTTCTCCAGACCCTTGATCATTTTAGTCGCCCTCCTCTGGACACATTCCAGCTTGTCAATCTCTCTCTTGAATTGTGGTGCCCAGAATTGGACACAATATTCCAGGTGTGTTCTGCTTTGGTTAAACTCTGTGCTGGTATGCTTGTGGTGGATCTATCCCTGCAATGCATCCGATCTCAGCTGAATCGCTAATAAAGACACCTCAGTCGCCAGCTTCTTCCGCTTTGGCGAGGATTTATTATTTTTAACATTTTCTGCTGCTGGAATTGGCTTTGCTGCCCTCGCCAAGGTTCAGGGACCCTCTTTGGTGCGGTCCTCGGGATCTCCTCGGCTGGGGAGATCCTCCTAAAAGCGGCTCTATATCATTCTTTGCTCTCACATCAAATGTAAAGATGTGTTTGCCGTTGACCTCCTTTTCCAAGGCCTCTCCAGAGCA